>NW_015090982.1:1776293-1777237 GCF_001431845.1 Calidris pugnax | reverse complement strand
TCCGGAGGACTGATGGTCACTTCCGGCATTCTGGAGGACCAAAAGGCAATAGAGATGTACTTCCGGAGGACTGATAGTCACTTCCGGCATTCTGGAGGACCGAAAGGCCATAGAGGTGGACTTCCGGAGGACTGATAGTCACTTCCGGCGTCCTGGAGGACCGGAAGGCCATAGAGATGTACTTCCGGAGGACTGATAGTCACTTCCGGCGTCCTGGAGGACCGGAAGGCCATAGAGATGTACTTCCGGAGGACTGATAGTCACTTCCGGCGTCCTGGAGGACCGGAAGGCCATAGAGATGTACTTCCGGAGGACTGATAGTCACTTCCGGCGTCCTGGAGGACCGGAAGGCCATAGAGGTAGACTTCCGGAGGACTGATAGTCACTTCCGGCGTCCTGGAGGACCGAAAGGCCATAGATATGTACTTCCGGAGGACTGATGGTCACTTCCGGCGACCTGGAGGACCGGAAAGGCCATAGAGGTGGACTTCCGGAGGACTGATAGCCATTTCCGGTATTCTGGGGACCGGAAAGATGAACTTCTCGGGGACTGTCCGGCACTTCGGGAGGCCCTGTTCGCGGTAATATCCCCTCGCGGAGCGCTAATGTCCGTTCTCGGGAGCGGGCGGGGCAGCCGTGCCTGCGGGCGGGCGGCACAGGAACCGCTCTGGCTGGCGGGAAGCCCGCCGGAACGCCCTTTGGGCCGGTTCGTCCTCCAACCGGCGCTGGCCCGGCCTTGGCGGAAGCGACGCAAAGCCCCGCCCGGGCGCGGAGCCGAGGGGTGGGGAATGATCATCGTCCCACTGCGCATGCGCGGTTCCTCACCTGCAGTACCGGCCGTCGGCCGCCGGGTGTCAGCACCCCCTTAGTTATTCTGCTCTGAGCCCTCATTAGGGTGATGAGCAGCGGCTGCTCTCAGCGCTGTTCAGTTCCGACAGGGACTG
>NW_015090982.1:1774132-1776040 GCF_001431845.1 Calidris pugnax | reverse complement strand
GATCACAAAAGAGCTACGGAGACCTCAAGACAGAAGGAAGATAATTTACAGGAGCAATGAGGACATCATAACCTGCAAAAGTCTAAGATGCAGGAGATAGACCACACAAACTACACCACAACAGACAGAAGCTGGAACTGCCCTGCCCAACAAACACCAGCTTCGTGCTGAAGACTAACCTGCTCCCTTCATTTGCCTTGAGGGGAGTGATCCTGGACGCTCTGCTGGTCCTCTGCCCTACGCTAACTTCAAAACCTCTCCTACAATTACCAACCTCGTCCCCCCCTCCCAATCCCTCCCAGCCCTGGTCCCTCCACTTAACATTCACAGGGCAAGGGGTCTGCATCCGTCCTCCACGCAAGACTGCCGACCCGCATCTGCTAGCCGGGATGTTCCTGTAGTCGCCAAAGTCCTTTTCACCATCTGCAATGAAAACATACAGGGCACAAAACAGTACCAGTAGCCAGCATTGCACCCTTTGACACCAACCTCTTCCGCAAAACCCCCCTCCGCAATAGCACCGCAAGCTCTCCGCTCACCTGCTCTGCACAGACTCAAAATAGGATGCTGCAGAGGTCATCGCTTTCAGCACCTAAGATGCCAAGAGAAATAAAATTACTGTTGTGCTGGGGAACACAGATCTAAGCATATCAACATGTTACCCATAGACTATTATTGCTGCTCCACCTGCCCTTGACTCTACTCCCCCGGGAAGGGCAGTTCCACACTAAACACCTCGGTGCAGCCCAACATCACACAACCCCATAGACAATAGGACTCAAACATCAGACAACACTCTCCGCAAGAGGATTTGCTTCCAGACAAGAGACGCCTCAGGCAAGAAGACCTACAAGGCCGCAGTGCTGATATCAGGAGGCTCTACGGCCATGCCACAAAAGAATCAAGTGTCATGGCCCGCTACAAGAAGTTCCGGTCAAAAGTGACAGGATATCTGCGCAAGAAGCCTGGCGTCAAGACCTGGGAACGTAAGGATGTAGGTAAGAAATCCCAGTGCCTGAATATGGATGGCTCGAGAACAGAGCTGCTCATGCAGATGGGAACAATGATGCAAAAAGAGGCCTGACCAGAAACATCCCAGATGCACATCTGATCTGTGCTTTAAGACTGTTATGCAAGAAAAGAAGCACCCCTTGAGCATTGCTGCTCCACCTGCCCTTGACTCTACTCCCCCGGGAAGGGCAGTTCCACACTAAACACCTCGGTGCAGCCCAACATCACACAACCCCATAGACAATAGGACTCAAACATCAGACAACACTCTCCGCAAGAGGATTTGCTTCCAGACAAGAGACGCCTCAGGCAAGAAGACCTACAAGGCCGCAGTGCTGATATCAGGAGGCTCTACGGCCATGCCACAAAAGAATCAAGTGTCATGGCCCGCTACAAGAAGTTCCGGTCAAAAGTGACAGGATATCTGCGCAAGAAGCCTGGCGTCAAGACCTGGGAACGTAAGGATGTAGGTAAGAAATCCCAGTGCCTGAATATGGATGGCTCGAGAACAGAGCTGCTCATGCAGATGGGAACAATGATGCAAAAAGAGGCCTGACCAGAAACATCCCAGATGCACATCTGATCTGTGCTTTAAGACTGTTATGCAAGAAAAGAAGCACCCCTTGAGCACAATGCCATTGAGGGTTTCAAACCCTAAAAGGGGTGCCAGAGGCACGCACTGCACCCCTCGAGTGCTGATTTTCTACGAACTCCCCTCAAAATTTTGGGGCTCCGCAAACACCTCTCCCCACCCTTCTCCCTCTAAATATCTGGCTCCCCTCCTTGGGACCCCCCTCAGACATCTGGGACCCCTCCCGCATTTTTTGTACCCCCCCTAGGTCATTTCCCTCTCCCCTCGATTTTTTACGACCCGCCTCAAACACCTCTCCTCCCCCT
>NW_015090982.1:1751462-1769698 GCF_001431845.1 Calidris pugnax | reverse complement strand
CCCAGCCCCTGCTCCCCGGGATAAGGGGTGCAAGGGCTGCAGATCCTGTCCCCAGCCGGAGGGCGGTGGTGAGGGTGTGGGCTGGAGCAGCCCCTCTGCCTTGGGAAGGGGCTGTCAGGGGCGCCCACCCTGGCTGTGGGTCTGGGGGCCCCGGGGAAGCCCCCTGCAAGGGGGAGGAATACCAGGGGTATCAACCCTGGCTATGGGCCTGGGATCCCCCCGCCCCCGCAATAGTGGGGACGCCAGGGGTATCCACCCTGGCTGGGAGCCCTGAGGTTCCCCCCTGCAAAAGGGGGGAGGATGCCAGGGGCACCCCAAGTTATGGGGCAGGGGAGTTCTATTGGAGGAAGCCCCCCTGTGTAAGGGACAAGGGTAGTGACAGGGTTCTCCCCTCACCTGTAGGGCAGAGCAGGCCCTGTGGCACCTTTGTGTGTACCCTCTGCCCCATGGAAAGCAGAGTCGAGGGGGTCAGGACCTTGAAGACCCCCTGGGGTGGCCCTGAAGCCAGGTCTGTACCATCCTCCTTTCCACAGATACTGAAGAACCCTCATCCCTTCCCGAAGCCCGTAGAGGTGTCACCTTGGGTGGCAACAGCTCTGTCCCAAACAGGTGTCCCTGCCAACGCATGTGCCCCCTTGTTATCCTCTCCTATGTTGGATGTCACCCCTGGTCCACCTCTACTCAGTAGGAGGGGCTGTGGAGGCTCTATGTGGGCACCTCCTCAGCTTCAGTTCCTCTGTGATGTCCCAGTTCCTGTTGAGGCACCCGCACCCACTTAGGGATGGGAGAAACAAGTGAAATGTCTGATTCAAGTGGTGTTTAGGAAGAAGAAGCTGGTGGTGATGGAGGAGATGCTCCCTATGAGGCCTTGGGAGCCAAGCTGCTGTGGGGAGTGGGCACCCGCTCCTCTGGGGAGGCTTTCAAAAGGACTCTTCCTGTCTGGTGCTACTCACATTTGCCTTATCTGAAACCTGCTCTTCCCCTCCTGGTACATGGACACAGTCTGAAATGCTTAGTTGGCTTTTAATCCTGCCAGGCCACTTAAATCTCTCTTTTTTATGTGCTTTTCACTCGGTTCTGTGTCGCTGCGCCGGCTCCCTCAGGTTGGTGGGACAGTCCAGATCTGTGGCGAGCAAAGAGAAAGCAAAGAGTGCTATCCGTTCCTCCTCATCTGCTCCCAGGGGAAGAAAATACTGTGCCTCTCCCTGGGATGTTTTGTCTCCCATCGCTTTCCCGGAGGTCCCAGTTGTGTTTCCAGCTGGCGGTCTCAGACAGCATCTCTCTCCTGCAGCAGGTGACTTCGAGTTTGGGCTTGGGAAGCTCAAACCAGGTGAACCGGTCTGGGAGGCAGCCACTCCTGCCTGACAATACGCTCCGACGTCAAATTTTTTGGCAAAGTTCTCCCTTGCTCCTGACTGGTTGCTCGGCAAATATCCTGCCGTCCAGGAGCCTTGTCACCACCTCAAAATACCCCGTGGGCCCGTCCTTTCCAAGGCCAGCTACCGATGGGTCTTGGGCAACATGAAAGGTGGAGGTGGGACATGCTGCATCCATGGTTGCTAGATGTGAAGCTCCTTTTCTTCTTTTTTTTTTTTATGTGTCTGAGCTGTGAGAGATCGTCCTGTCCAGATTTTTGGATGTCTCCTGTCTTTGCCCTGACAAGCTGGCAGAGGGAGGCTTTGTAAAGATGTGGAGACTGTATTCGCTTCCTTTTCCATGACGCTCTGTGCATTTGGTCACTGAGTTTTAGTAGCTTTTAGTCGCTGGTTTTTACCCTGTTTCGTGTTTCCAGTGCTGCCCCGTGTTTTTTGCATTGGGAATTCCCACCCTGGTAATTTTCTGGGGCTGTGTTGGCAGGTTGGTCTGGTGTGTTACCCGGTGCGATGGGTTGTGTATTTCCAGATGGGCAGCCAGGCTCTGTTGGGGGGTATTTAAATGCTGTTTTAAAAGGGGAGAAACAGAATCTGCTAGGAAGAAACATGTTCTGGGCCCGAAGTGGCACTGAGGTTTTATGGACACGCTTTCTGCTGTGGTCTCAGTAACGCATGCCTTGCGATGGTCTCCTTGTGAGAGGTATAACACAGATACCGCAGTCATACCGGACACTGTCACTCACCCCTTGCACTAATGACTGTACAGGTGACAAGAAATGCCTGTCCCAAAGAGCTTAAGCTGAGACGGGACAGGGGACTGGTCCAGTCAGTTTGGAAGCGGTGGTAGCTTAGGTCTTGGCTCATGACCAGGTGGTGTGTTTGCTGGGAGGCAGTGCTTGCCCTGAGCTATCTGTCTGTGCCAGAGTCAGGCGAAGACAGCTTCAGACAGGGAGTTAAGCTTGGAGGTGGCACATTCTCCTAGCCCAGTTGCGTCAGGGAAGACCAGGCAAGAGTAAGTAAATGAAGTTACTGAGCATCACTTGGTGGTATCTCTCCCCTGCCTCAGTTTTCTCAGTAGGATGCTCTAATGCACCTCTGTGTGGGGCTGTGGGACCTGCTGGGAGTCAGCTACATGGATGTGAGCTGCAGGAGGAGGGTCAGATATCGAGGGCACCACAGATGCTATGGCACAAACTTGCTGTTTGTGCATCTGCTTGTGTATCTTAGAAGTCACCTGTTGCACACCTCTGAGCATTCTCACTCCTCCTGTCCAGCCTGTTACCCGCTCTGCACTGGGTGGAAAGGGCAGAGAATCAGCAAAGATGCAAGAAACACGCTTCATGCAGTGGTCCCAGCTCACCAGTGCAGGATGGTGAAGTTCAGCCCTGCCCCTGTAGCCTGTTGGAAATGAGACTGTCATCTTCAGCTGCTTGTGTGGGAGCGCAGGCTGATGGACTGTGCAATTACATCAGCTCAGGGTGCTTTGTTTGGGGAAGCCTGGGTTCAAATTCTTTAAAAAGAGCTGCTTGGGAGGTGGGACCCCGTGCCATTGAATCAGCTGTTAGCCGAAAAGATCGTCTGATTGCTTCAGAGCCCCAGGAAGGGGTTTCCTCACCTGGAGCTGGCTGCCACATCCCCTCTGCTATCTTTAACACACATCACTTGTTCAACTTGCGAAGTTTGGGCCTTCGCACGTGAATCCAAGCGGTCACCCATCGGCGGGGCATGGATCCTTGTGCGGAGGGGAGCAGCATTGTTACTGCCATCACCAGACGGTGCCAGCTCGGTGTTGGGTATCAGAGAGGCTCCATCGACTCCTCTTCTGCACTGAGCTGCCGTGAGTCACTGGGAAAGCAGCGCCAATCCGGAGAGGTTGTTTTTCTTACTCCCGATAATCTGCTTGCTCTGCCCACCCACGGGGGTGCCTCTGCTTAATATCGCTGTCCTGACTCCTCGATGCTAATTAGTCAGCAAACTCTTTCCTGGGCTCCGTTGCTGGTGGGTAAACATAGTGAGCCTTTTCAGTGCTTCCAGCCACGCAGGGCAGCTACTCCAGCGGCGAGCCCACCCCTCGCCAGGCTTCACCACCAGGATTTCTCTGTGCTGCGTTTGTTTTCAGCCCCTGCCCTGGATCTCTCTATCTCTCCCCTGCCAGCTGGGCCTGTTGCTGCTGCCTCCCCAGCATCAACTCTTTCCCAACGTGCTTTCCAGCTGCACAGGGCTGCTGTCCCCCTCCTACATGGCCAGGCTCTGCTCGTTTTACTGCCGGGCACCATCTGCAGCTCCTGGAAACCAAGCCAGCTCTGTTGACCCAAGAGGAGCCTGTCCCTTGTGTGCCAGCTCTGAATGGGCCCTTGTCTCCACCGCGGGATGTGGGATGGTGCCATGTATCAGGGAATGGGGAGGACTTGTTTTCCAGAGATGTTTTTTCAGGGTGGGGTGGCTGGGAATAGTTACCCAAAGGGAGGTAATAACTCAGGATCCCTGTCTCGTTTCCAGAGCGTGTCAAACTAGTGACAAGCACTTGTTTAGTAGCTCCTCTCCAAGGTGATGCTCCCTGTCCTCACTCCACTGGGAGGCGAGTGGAGGGACTGAGACCTGGTGACTCATTTCAGGCCATGTTAGGAAGTAGTTGATTAAGCTGGGATTTGGACCCAAGTCAAACTGTGTAGTGTAGCAGGGACAGCTTCACCGTCGCATTGGCTATGAGCCCGAGAGTCAGTGTGGGGTTCAGACCCTCAAATGCATTGCAGAGGACCCCCAGTGTCACTGGCTTAGGGTCCTTCCCTGTCCCACGGGGCTTGGAAGCGTGAATTCCCAAACCTGGAAATCCCCTTGATGGAAAAGAGAAAGGACGTCAGTGTATGAGGCGGGGGATGCAGAAAAAGAGGCTCTCTCCGGCCTGAGCTGGGATTTGAGGCTTGCTAAGAGTTTAAACAAGGCTTCTCTTGCTGCTGCAAAGAACAAATCTTCATCTGAATGTGGCGCTTTGGATCTGAGGCTTTGGAGACGGAAGGTTATTGGAGTTGCTTTTGGTCTGTATTCAGCTTCCAAGAGCAGGCAAGAAGTGTGACCCCGGTCTAGGCTGAGGAGATTATTCCTGGGTGCTCTGTGGCTTTTTGCCCTGCCTTCTTATTTTTCTATCCTCTTCCTGCAGCATTCAACCCGTCTATGGAGCACAGCATCCTCCACTGGATCCCCGCCTCACCAAAAAGTAAGTGTTTATCTTCTGCAGATGCCACGAGGCTTTGCAGGATATTGCTTTGGTCTGCAGGAAGTGGAGGTCTCCAGCATCTTCTGGCACTGGGGTCTTCCAGCAGAGAAGGGCAGCAGCGGCATGGGGTGCTGTCTTGAGCTCTGTGAAAGCTTTCAGGGAAAGCTTATCTTATATGGACAGAAATCCATATTGTATCCGCCACATCAAAGGAGAAAGGGATGGTTTTTTTAGCAGTGGTGGCTGAGCCTTCTGCTCCCTTCCAGAGAGGGAAGAATTAAGGGAAGGGGAGGTAAAGGTTCTTGGGAGCTGCTCGGCTGCAGGATGGCAGCACCCTTCCCGGCAGGAAAAGGCAGAGCTGATCGGAACTGCCTCCTTGCCTCTATCTTACTCTGTGTGTAGCGGTGAAGGTTCTTCTTTTTCTGTGACGCTTCAGATGGTGGACTTTGACTCCTGTAGCTTAAGGGTAAATGTGAAGGCTCCTCCTGTGCCTGAGAAAAGAACCAGGCTGGTCTGTCCACTGGGAGCCATCGCAGCTGTACTGGGAGCGTCCACAACCGCAGAGCAGCTCCGTCAAACCTCTGACATGCCTCTGCCCAGGTCGCAAGGCTTTTTTTTTTTTTTTGGGTGTTAATCTGGTTTTCTCTAGGGGGGATGGGACAGGCAGAGCCGGAGGAGTTATATGTCTCTCCCCTTTGCCCTTTTGCGCTGGGAACGCTGGCACCTCTCCAGCTCTCTGCTGGCATAGTGGCCTCCCTGCCCTGCCATCAGCCCAGCTTGGGCTCTGCCTGGAGAGACTTAACATGTTCCTTGAGATTGGGAGGAGGAAGGGGGGGGACTGGAAAAAGGGACGGGCTGATTGGAGTGAGGTCGCAGGGAAGGAAGGAAAATGGACTCGTCTGACAGAATTGCTTTGATACTGTTTCTCTCTGGCTTCCAGCTTCATCAAGGACCGCTCCAAGGCCAACGCGCTGCCTATGAAGAACAAGAAGGCCTCCAGCTTTCACGAGTTTGCCCGCAACACCAGCGACGCCTGGGACATCGGTGATGACGAAGATGAGGACTTCTCCTCCTCCTCATCTTCTTTGCAAACTCTGAACTCTAAAGTGGCCAAGGCCACAGCAGCCCAGGTTCTGGAGAACCACAGCAAGCTGCGGGTGAAACCGGAGCGGGTTCAGTCTGCTCTCGGCAATGTGCCCACCAACTGCAAGGTCATCAAATCCAGCAGTGAGGCCCAGCTCTCCAGGACATCGGGTAAGAGCTGGTTTTGGGAGCAGCCTCATGTTCCGGTGCTCTCCTTGGTTGACCACTGAACTGCTACTCCCATGTTGTGGGCGAGAGGCTGCGGCACAGCCCGTAAGCCCAACAGGGGCTTTAATCTCCTTGTAGCATCATGCTCTCCATTTTTGAAGTCTTGGCCTTAATGCTTCAGTCTTCTCTGCTGCTCATACAGACATGTTTGTCCCAGAGGATCCCGCGTTCTGGGTGCTGAAGGATGATTTTGGAGATATGTTAAGCTCTTGTTTGGCAGTGCTCACCTTCTGCTTCCTTTGTGGCCTGTTGTGCTGTTCTTAGTAAGGTCTGGATGAGTCCCTGTAGAGCCCAGGTCAGTACAGCTTGGGCAAGGACCTGGGCAGCATCAGCCCCTGCTCGCAGATGGCTCCCTGTGCTGTGAAAGTCACCCAGCAGGTCCCTGCTGCCAGCAGGTGGCATTGGCAGCCCATCATCTCCTCTCTCCGTGCTAGCAATTAGCTTGATCACTGTTTAAGATCAGAGACAAGCAGGGAAGATCTGAAGGTGAGTTCCTCTGGGATTCTCACAGGCTCCTTCTCCCTCGTCTCCTGTATCCTTCTGCCCATGGCTTCCCATGTGGAGGGAGAGGGCTGATCTGTGGGCAGCCAGGTCTCTAGATGTGGGA
Organism: Calidris pugnax; assembly: GCF_001431845.1. NCBI lineage: Eukaryota > Metazoa > Chordata > Aves > Charadriiformes > Scolopacidae > Calidris > Calidris pugnax. The sequence goes on along the minus strand of NW_015090982.1, from coordinate 1,763,193 downwards.
GGAAGAAAAGGAAAGAGGAAGGAGAAACAGGGAGAGAAGTGATGGAAGAGCCAGGACAGATGCCTGTGAACCCACTGATGCCTCAGAGCGGGCCAGCAGTGCTCTGTTTGCTGGGGCTGGGGAAGAGAAGGGTGAGACATGCAGGGGCAGGTCTTTGACAGTGGCCGGAGGAGCAAGGTCGGGTTAGAGAGGTGCCATCTCCTTCCCTGCCTCACTGCAGCATCTGCTCCTTGCAGAGGAGGCCTGTGTGCGGACCCCCCTTCAGAAGCAGCAGTCCCTTCCCCTTCGGCCCGTCATTCCACTCGTCGCCCGTATCTCTGATCAAAATGCTTCGGGTGCTCCCCCTATGACAGTGAGGGAGAAAACCCGCCTGGAGAAGTTTCGGCAGCTCCTTTCCAGCCACAACACGGACCTGGGTGAGTGTGGGAAGAGTGGGGTGCCTGCAGGTGGGAGGGGGAAGGCAGAAGGGGACCTTGCTGCCTGCTTCGGGTCACAATCAGGTTTGCTCCAAGGTGGATAAAATTACTACCTGCAGGTCTCCAAGTGGCGCAAACTGCTCTGTTGGCAGATGGTTACATCCTCTACCAGCTGCCTGTCCATTTTCAGTCCTCCTCCATCTCACAAATGGTTGGAATCACTGGGAGCTGTTGGGCTCTGCATGAGAACTGAGCCTCTGGCACGTTGGAGCCCCTGCGGCCACCGGTCCTGTGCCCAGGCCAAGCTAAAAGCACTTCTGCTCCCCTCGCTACAGACCCACAAACCCAGTCCCTGCAAATGTGGGCCCTTCCTGGAGGCTCAGTGTCTCCAGAGCCTGCAGGAGCAGACTGGGCTTTCCTCTCCTTCTAGGTGTAGTGGTTCCTGGACCTGCCTAGGATCTAATCCATTGCCACCACTGTCCGTTTGCAGATGAGCTGAGGAAATGCAGCTGGCCTGGGGTGCCAAGAGAGGTCCGGCCCGTGACGTGGCGTCTCCTCTCAGTGAGTACTTAGAGCTGTCACGTAGGAATTTGGGGGGAAGGTGCTGAGCCAGGGACGTGCTCCTAGACCTTCTTGTGTCCCATAACCAGGTTTGCTTCTGTCTGTGCCCAGCCTTAGGGTGAGCTGTAGGATTTATTTAGCTCCGGGAGTGTAATTGCTACATCTTCTTTGAGCACAAAGCCCAGACTGGTGCTGGGAGTATGTGATTCTCTCTGTTTTGGGAAACTGAATCCCATGAAGTTGGGTTTCCCCAAGGTCAGAAAAGGCATCAAGGGCTGGGGAAGCCAAAACGCATGAAAGCTCTTTCCCCAGCTCCCAGGTCTATGAGCCTGATGCCACCAGAGGCACGAGCTGCCTGGCAGGATTTCAGGGGATGGTTTGTGGGTGAGGGAAGAGGATATGCCCTGACATGGGTTTTCCTGCTGCAGGGTTATCTCCCCGCAAACATGGAACGGCGAAAGCTGACTCTGCAGCGTAAGCGGGAGGAGTACTTTGGCTTCATCCAGCAGTATTACGATTCCCGGAATGAGGAACACCATCAAGACACCTACCGACAGGTACAAGCCCTCTGCCTGTTGCCTGCCTTTCTGCCTCATTCTATCCCTTTCCTCCCTCTTGCAGTTGGGGTCATGCTAGGAATTCCTCTAGTTATAACTGTTAGATATCTAGGAGTTATATCGTCCTTGGGGAAAGGACACCATGTTTCTGTACATCTTTCTGACCATGTAGCTACAGGACAGCAGATGAGCTGAGGAAATGCAGCTGGCCTGGGGTGCCAAGAGAGGTCCGGCCCGTGACGTGGCGTCTCCTCTCAGTGAGTACTTAGAGCTGTCACGTAGGAATTTGGGGGGAAGGTGCTGAGCCAGGGACGTGCTCCTAGACCTTCTTGTGTCCCATAACCAGGTTTGCTTCTGTCTGTGCCCAGCCTTAGGGTGAGCTGTAGGATTTATTTAGCTCCGGGAGTGTAATTGCTACATCTTCTTTGAGCACAAAGCCCAGACTGGTGCTGGGAGTATGTGATTCTCTCTGTTTTGGGAAACTGAATCCCATGAAGTTGGGTTTCCCCAAGGTCAGAAAAGGCATCAAGGGCTGGGGAAGCCAAAACGCATGAAAGCTCTTTCCCCAGCTCCCAGGTCTATGAGCCTGATGCCACCAGAGGCACGAGCTGCCTGGCAGGATTTCAGGGGATGGTTTGTGGGTGAGGGAAGAGGATATGCCCTGACATGGGTTTTCCTGCTGCAGGGTTATCTCCCCGCAAACATGGAACGGCGAAAGCTGACTCTGCAGCGTAAGCGGGAGGAGTACTTTGGCTTCATCCAGCAGTATTACGATTCCCGGAATGAGGAACACCATCAAGACACCTACCGACAGGTACAAGCCCTCTGCCTGTTGCCTGCCTTTCTGCCTCATTCTATCCCTTTCCTCCCTCTTGCAGTTGGGGTCATGCTAGGAATTCCTCTAGTTATAACTGTTAGATATCTAGGAGTTATATCGTCCTTGGGGAAAGGACACCATGTTTCTGTACATCTTTCTGACCATGTAGCTACAGGACAAGGGGGAAGGGCTTGACCCTGAAAGAGGGGAGGTTGAGATGAGATGTGGGGAGAAACTTGTTTGGTGTGAGGGTGGTGAGAGCCCGGCCCAGGTTGCCCAGAGAAGCCGTGGCTGCCCCATCCCTGGAGGGGTTCAAGGCCAGGTTGGAGAGGGCTTGGAGCAACCTGGGCTGGTGGGAGGTGTCCCTGCCCAGGGCAGGGGGTGGCACTGGGGGGGCTTGAAGGTCCCTTCTAACCCAAACCACCGTATGATTCTTATGGGTGTTAGTTTAAGCCTTCCCTAATTTCTTCTAGTAACTAGATTTTAGCCCTGGAGCTCTGATCACCTGCCCACACCTAAGCTTAGGAGACTGGAGATAGAACTGGAGTTGATTTTTCTCGGCGCCACTGCCATCTGTAGCCCTCGCTGCTTGTCAGCACAGGCAGCTCTTGCTTGGGGGACACACTGAAGTGTGGATTCCCCTCTGTTGACCTGTGATGAGTTACTGTGCCCCTGAAATGCATGGCTGGTGTGTGTAACCCACCCTCTCTTCCAGATCCACATTGACATTCCAAGGACCAACCCACTCATCCCGCTCTTCCAGCAGCCACTTGTCCAGGAGGTAAGTTGGGGGCCCCACATTTTCCATGGGGGGTGTGTGTGTGGAGTGAGAGCAGTGCTGTCACTAGTGTTAGCTTTGCAGGGAAACTTCCCTGATGTAAATACCTGCTGAAATTGTCTGCTCTTGTCCCATGTTTCTGAAAGACATCACACTTGGAGCTCAGGAGTTATGAGATCAGCCCCTTTATGGCAAGAGGTTGCCAGGAGTTGGAAGCAGAGCTGAAGCTTTTGTTTTGAAACAAATCCAAGGCATTTGAACCAGAAGAGGAGATCTGTTTTGCCACAAAACCTTTTTCTGTGCCAAGCTGTATGTGAGAAACCCAGGCAGGGATGGGTTTGAGAAGGAGGTGTGAGCTTCTGTCCTCCTTAGAAACAAGCTCAGTGTGTGTATGTGGCCTGTCAGAGTGTGGGGCTGGGGCAGTCTGGAAATAACACCCTGGTTGTTGCGGGGAGGCTGCTGTATTGTGAACTTTCCTGATCTGTGATGTTTTGCTGTGCTGATGGCTGATACTTGATGATTAAAGAGCCCAGATATCAGCCGCAACCGTCCACGTGATATTCAGCGAGGCTGTTCTGCTGATGGGCAGCCCTGTCCTGTGGGTGGAAGCCTCTTAAGCCACCTGGATCTTGAAAAGTTGGGTCTGCGTTTCTTCAAGAGGAGGCTTTGATGAGGAGCCTGGGCTGGCCTTGTGTGTGGGATCTGTGGATCATACAGGAGTCTCTCCTAGGACTTGCACGCTTCTTATCTGACCCGTATTGCTGCAGAAGAGCCTGTCAGCGCATGATCTCTGCTTCCTGAGCTTAGCAGTTACGCTTTTCTGCCTTGCCTTTTTGCACGGCTAATGCAGGTACCTGCTTTCCCTCATTCTTCCCTAGATCTTTGAAAGAATCCTGTTTATCTGGGCCATCCGACACCCAGCCAGCGGCTATGTGCAGGGAATCAATGACCTGGTCACTCCGTTCTTTGTTGTGTTCCTCTCTGAGTATGTTGGTAAGTGACATTTGCTGCTTGAAGCATGGTACTGCCTCTCCACCACAGTGTTTGGAAGGGTGTGAAGTGCTGGCATCAGAAAGGGGGATGCTGGAGGGAATGATGTGTTCCTCCTCCAGTGCCTGTGCTGGGCTGGAGAAGGATTTTGACCTCTTCCTGGATATTTGCTGCCTGGTTGAGTTGACTTCAGTTTTCATAACTTTGCTGAGCTCTGTGGAAGCTGAAGTGCTAAATGTGGATTTACATGTGAATGCATTTAACATCCTCATATCCTGGAGGAGGAAGAGGATGGGGGTTTTTAGGCGCTGAGGGAGTGTAGGCAAAGCCCTGATACACAGAGTTGAGAGAGGGTAGGGTCTTGCTCTCAAAGCTTGGGCTTGGAACTAGTTCTGGCTCTATGAGGAAGGAGAGAAGTATAAAGAGACCCTGCTGAGAGTGTAAAATAAACTATTTAAATAAAGGCTCCTGTCTTGTGCTGCTAGTGCAGGTGTGTTTCTCAAGCTGAGAATTTGAGAAGGCAAATTGTCTTTTCCCTGCTTCCCTGCTGCTTTTGGCTTTCTTCTCAGCCAGTTGCTTTTAGCCAGAGATCAAGTAATTTCTACCCATAGCATTTTTATTCTTTTTCCAGCTCTGGCTGTGTTTTGGGGTTGACATTAACACTGAGATGCTGTAATCTCTGTGCCTAAAGGCTCTTAGTTTTCACTGTAAAAGGAAAGCAAAAAGGAATTTATAAGACTGTATTAATGACAGAGAAATGCTGTTGAACAAGTATTTTTAAGGTCTGATCCAAAGCTCATTGAAATAAGTGGAAGCCATCCGCTATCTGGCTAAGGCTTTGTAAACTGGTGCTGATCTGCCTCTTCTGAGGATGTTGTGAGGAGGGAAAGCACTTTTTTCCACTTCTGTTTCCACCATGGCAGCCGGTGTGGTCAGGATTGATCCCTAGGAAGTCCTGTTGCTCCTCACAGCCTGAAGGAGAAGGTGCAGAATGTGGCTTTGCTACCAGCTGGAGTGAGTTCCCTTTCCTAGGAGGTCAAGAGCCTGTTGCGAGATGTCTGAGCAGGTTCCCTTTGACGGGCTTCTCCTGTGCTCAAGGAGCATTGATGGCCCCTAGTCTTGGCGGGGGCTGGTTTGATGGATTTACTGGGTTAGAAGCAGAGCTGTGCACACAGAGAGTTACCTGGGCATGAAGGGAGCTGCTCTGAAGCATCGGAGCTGCCTGGGGTACCTGCTGTGGCTCCTTACAGCCCTGTACCCCGTTGGGTGTTAGGGCTCAGCTCTCTGCACGTGGCTGCCAAGCTCACACTGCATTGGCCCTGTCTGTCCTCACTGGAGCCGTGCTGCTCACCATCTTCCAGGGCTCTTTTCTCTTCCAAAAGGAAGCTTTCTCTCTGAGTGTGGCCTTCCCATTTCCAGCTATTTCTGAAACTGGTGTTGGAGGAGGAAAAAAAAAACCAAACAGTTCTTCCCCAGAGGTTCCACTTCCCGTGTCTGAACTCCTCTGCCCCCTTCTCCAGCACCAGTCAGGACCCATTAATTTTCCTCTATTTGCACCTAATCTGGATGTGAAACTCTTCCTGCTCCTTCCAGTTGCTGTGCAGACCCCTGTGGCAGGACGGCATGGATTTAACTGCTGTGTTTTCCCCTTTTTGCCAGCGTGGCAAACTGGCTCACCTTCTCCTGTGATGCTCTGCCTGCCTCCTGCACGAATGTGGCTGCCTCGGCTACTGGGCAGCAAGCATGGGCGCTTTGGGCCCCTGCCACTGCCAGCTCCGTGGCTGGAACTCTTCCTCCTCCCGGCTGACGGATGGCTTGTGCCGCAGATTGCTGAGCTCTGCTTGTTTTTGGCGTGAGGAAGAGCTCGAGGGAGGTGTTGAGGCTGCAGGAGCAGCTGAGCCTGCTTTTCTGCCCTCCGGGTGGGATGGACACAGGCTGCCAGCGCCACTGGGGATGCGGAGTTGGAGCAGTGAAGATGGAGAGAGGCAGCCTGGCATCTGAGGAATAGAGACAGGGATGACACCTCAGCACCTGCCCGAGGAAACCATATGCTTCTTTTTCCAGGTGACCAGAGAGGGCCCAGGGATGCTGAAGCTGCCTCCCAGCTTGGGTCCTGCAGCCTCTCTGGCTGCACCGAGTCACTCCCAGCTCTCATGGCTTGTGTTTGCCTTTAAAATGGCAGTGACAGAGCTCAGAAATGAGTTCAGCACCCTCAGGTAGTGTCAGTGCTGGCCTCTGCACCCTCTCCCAGTGCTCTCTGCCTGTCTCAACGTACTCTCCATAGCCCCAAACACTTCCATCCCTGATTCCAGACCTTACCCAAGGGATTGTCCTGGCTTTGGGACCTGTTTGGCATTTCACCAAGTCTGTGGAGGGGAGCAATGCCATGGAAAGTATTGATCTTGCTCGTTCCTAACTGGCTTTGTTACTGAATCCTAATCATGGTTAAATTAAAACTCTGGTTCTGTGTAAGCAGGAGCAGAAGTGGAGCCTGGGATGAAGGGAAGGGTATCCTTGTACCCTGGTGTTTCTTGGCTGACCCAGCTCAGGCTCTACCATCAGCCTTGTCCTGAACTCCAGCTTTACCCTGGACCTGTTGCTCATATTCGGGGCAGATTTGCCTGTTACTGGGCAGAGCTGGAACTGGGTTTAACTCTTCTCCAGGCATCTGGTCTCACCAGAATATGGGAAGTCCTTAAAGCTCCCCTAAAGAAAGCAGGGATGTGGGAGGCTGGAGCCCTGGTTCCTCTGATCTGCTCCAGGCTACGTCCTGCCTGGCATTTGAGGGGATTCAAGTGGGACCGTGATGCCCCTTCTGTGTCCTCCCTGAGCCCTGTCAATGTCACCCATGGGGTCCTTGCCTTCCCCAAGCCCCAGCTGCCCTCGGGCACCTTGTGACGGTGGCAGTGGTGTCCCTGCTGCCCCCAGCCTGGCTGCAGGTGGCTGTCACCATGCTGCTGGCTGCTTTTCAGTGCCTGTCGGAGCCATATGGCGAGTATCTCCCTCCTTCCCACGGGGGCTCTTTAATGACACCGCTGAGCAGATGTTTGTGCCACACACTCCAGAGACCTGGGGTTTTTCAAAGCTTCTTGGCTTCTGCTGGGGGTCTCCTACCCCTGTTTGGCTTTGACAGCAGGGTGCTGGCAGGGTTGCTCCTTTGTCCCCATACTGGTGTAAGGAGCAGGGTGTTCCCCGTCACCTGGGCAGGTCACCACATCCCCTTCTCCATCCTGGTCCTCCTGCCTGAAGCCACACAGGGAGGTTTTCTGCACAAGGCTTATTCCTGCGTGGCTTAATTGGCATCTTCCATGGGTCCTGGCCATATACACGTCTCTGTCCCACTCCTGTGTGTGCCCATCCTCTGCTGGGCAAGTTATTTGGGGAAGGAGGTGGGTATTAAACAGATTTTTCCTGCCTTTCTCATTACCTGTGAACGTTTGAGGGTGGCTGTAGAGAAGCCACCAGAAGAATGATAGTTGGAACCTTTATAATCCCCATCCATCCTCCTGCGGTCAGGATCTGTTAACACAGGCTTTCCCAGCAGGGCCAGCCTGCAGCAGCTGCCCTGCGGCACGTCTGAGCCACAAGGGTGGCCTGGTCCCAGCCCCATCCTCTTCCTCTCGCACTCTTTTTCAAGGAAGATCAAAGGCGCTCGTTAGGATTTCCGAGCCTCTGGGTTTGGAAAGGGGCCCATCGAGCATGACAGGCACTCTCCTCCTGAGGAGGAGAGGGAGGGAGCTGCTGGGTCAGCCAAGCCAGGAAGAGCCAGACTTGTGTCTCCTGAGTGTCTCCTCGCTGCCTTCCCGTGGCTTTTCCTTCTGCAGCCTCCAGGTTACGGTGAGCCTGGCCTGGAGCTGGTGATCCCTGCTCTAAACTTAACCAGCATCACCCCTGTGCCACCCTTGAGACCTGTGCTCTCTCCTTTTCCCTTCCTGGAGGTTCATAAGCCCGTTTAAAAGCAAGGGCAGCCTTTTGCGCTCTTTGGGGACAAGGGGTCCCCACTTGGCAGTGGCAGTGGGGACTGCCACTAACCCTTGTGCTCTCAGACCCCTCAGTTTGCTGGGTGTGAAAAACAAGCTTGTACAAATCTCGTGCGAGGCTCTGCCATGCCTGGGGCTGCTTCTCTTTTCTGGAGCTCTACTGTCAGTCGGGCTCCAGGAGGGGGAAGAGAAGTTCCGTGAATCTGAGCATTCTCTCTGCCATCAGGCTCCATGGTGGATTTAACTCAGAAAATTTTTTGCTCTCCAGGAAATATGTTTGTGTGGTTTTGGGTCCTTGCAACTGTGCCTGAGAGTCCTGCTCTCTCTTATAGAGGTTTCTGAGGTTTTGGCAGGTCTTCCTCATGGGTCCTCAGAGTTGGCAGCCACTTTTTGGGAGCATCTGTCGTGCTTCAGTCCTGCAATGATGCCAGTAAATTGACTGGGAGTGGAAACTGAGCTCCCTTGTGCTGCCTCAGGCCAGGGGCAGTGTTTGCTTCCCTGGTTTCTGGCTGGAGAGAGGGATTCACCTCTCCTGGTTGTCCCTGTGGTGCCACCAGCTGGCAGAGACCTGCTGTCACTCAGGGTGGGATGGGCTCCAGCAAGAGGGGGTCCCACATGCCAGGGGCTTTGTCCCTGCACAGCCCTCACCCCAGAGGGGTGACAGCAGCAGCAGTGCTCTGGGGTCTCTCCTGGCATCCCTGGGCTGGGTTCGGGTCATGGCTGCTGAGTTTTGGGGTCCTTCAGCCCTTCGCCAGGGTGGGAAAAGTAGGTCAGTGCATGGGTGCTGTGCCCTGTGCCAGGCAGGCCACTTGTGTCACAGGGAGCCTTGTAGTGGCTCTTGCCCTGCCTTGGCTTGATTAAAGCCCCTCAGTGTATCCCGGGAGTCTCCTGGTGTCCCTCCATCCTTCTGATGCTCTTCCCTCTCTGTTTTGCAGAGGAGGACGTGGAGAACTTTGATGTGACGAACCTGTCGCAGGATGTTTTACGGAGCATCGAAGCTGATAGCTTCTGGTGCATGAGCAAGCTGCTGGATGGGATCCAGGTGAGCTGCTCTGGGGGCTGCAGAGGTTTCTCTCCTGGTGCTGGGGCATTGTTTTATCTCTGTGTTTGGGTGAGCGCTCTGCATTTAAAATCATACAGTGGTTTGAGTTGGAAGGGACCTTCAAGCCCACCCAGTGTCTCTCACTTGCCCTGGGCAGGGACACCTCCCACCAGACCACGTTGCTCCAAGCCCCCTCCAACCTGGCCTTGAACCTCTCCAGGGATGGGGCAGCCACAGCTTCTCTGGGCAACCTGGGCCAGGCTCTCACCACCCTCACAGCAAACAAGTTCTTCTGAGATCTCATCTCAATCCCCCCTCTTCCAGTGTCAAACCCTTCCCCCTCCTCCTATGGCTCCCCTCCCTGATCAGGAGTCCCTCCCCAGCTTTCCTGGATCCCCTTTAGGGACTGGAAGGGGCTCTAAGGTCTCCCCAGAGCCTTCTCTTCTCCAGGCTGAACCCCCCCAACTCTCTCAGCCTGTCCTCACAGCATTAAGGAGATTTTGCTGCTTCACTGAGCTAAATCTGTGGGTAAAATCCTGAGGAAATAAGATGCTGTAGCTGTCAAATCAGCACTGTCCTAACTAGGGACTTCACAGCAGGCAGATGATCCTGGTACTCAATAGTCACCGTCTCCGTGGTTCATGGTGATCTCGGCTCCCTCTGGAGCTGGGGATCTGGGTTTGGTCATTTCTAGCTGCTGTTAGAGCTGCTGCTTCTGACTCATAGTCTCTCCCCACAGGATAACTACACCTTTGCACAGCCAGGGATCCAGAAGAAAGTCAAAGCCCTGGAGGAGCTGGTCAGCCGGATCGATGGTAAGTGACAAGGAGCTCTGAGCAGGTTGGAGCCTCTTTCATCACAATGATGGGAGTCCTCCTTTACAAGTAGCACCCTCAGGGCAGCGTAGCCACTTGTTTCCAACACATTTTGAAGCAGGGCAGGGTAGGATCAGCCAGAAACCCCCCCGGGGACATTTTTTTTCTGGCCAGGTAGCACAGGGTGAGGAGTTGGGAGGCGTTTGGGAGAACAAGGTCTCAGCCTGAAAGTGCGTGGAAACCAGTGTGTTGGGGACAGCGCTGCGTGTGGGGGCTGGGCCACCCGGTCCCCAGGTGTGTAAGTGACACGTGCTGTTTCAGAGCAGGTACATAATCACTTTAGGAAGTACGAGGTCGAATACCTGCAGTTTGCCTTTCGCTGGATGAACAATCTGCTCATGAGGGAGCTGCCTCTTCGCTGCACCATCCGCCTCTGGGACACCTACCAGGTACGGAGGTTCCTGCTGCTCTCCAGGCTTGGCTGGTGGGAACTGTGGGACCAGTTCCCTGTAGATGGTGGGGACACAGGTCTTCTGGCAGCACCGTGCGGCCGGGGAGATGATGGAAGCAAAGTAACGTGGCTTGGGGACATTTATTTCCGGTTGGGAGATGGGTGGCCCAGTAGGACATGTGTGTCCAGGCAAGTCGTGCTCCAGCTGAGCTGCAGGTGACCTGGAGTTTTCTTTTCTGCAGTCGGAGCCAGAAGGCTTCTCCCATTTCCACCTCTACGTCTGCGCCGCCTTCTTGATCAAGTGGCGGAAGGAGATCCTGGATGAGGAAGATTTCCAAGTGAGTCCTGGGGGCGATTCCCTGGGAGGGGGAAATCGCTCTGGTTGGGATTCCAGCATTGACGCAGTTGACCATCATCCCAAAGCTGGCTCCGAGAGCAGCCAGTCCCAGGATCTTTGCCTGAAGGTAACTTGTGAGGTTCTGGGCTCAGGACTGGGCTGTTGGAGGGTGCAAACGTCAAATGCTGGCTCTTCCCTGGGCTCGAGCTTTGATCACGGTGAGTCCCTTTGTGGTGTCCGGCTGTGACACTGGGGTAGCTCCCTTTATCTCAAGAGGTTTTGGGGGTCTCTGAGGTGCTTCACTGGTTTGGATTTAGACATGAGCCCATCTCAACGCTGTCCCTGAGCCTTCCAGCCCTGCAAGTGTGGCCAGCAAGAGTTAGCAAGTGCTGGTGCCTCTGCTGGTGCCTCCCCAAGCCCCCCTCCACCCCCCCCCCCCCAAACTAAGCCCCTTCCCCTCTTTCAGGGCCTTCTGATGTTGTTACAAAACCTGCCCACGATACACTGGGGGAACGAAGAAATCGGACTCCTGCTGGCGGAAGCCTACAGACTCAAGTACATGTTTGCGGACGCCCCCAATCATTACCGCCGATAGGTGCCAGGACTCGACTTCCTCCTCTCACCCCCCGGGTGCCCACCCCTTCCTCCTCCTCCTGGCCCGATCTGATCACTGTGGCATTTTTTTTCTTTTGTTGTCCCCAAGTCCTCGGAGTCACCGGGAGCTGCTCCTCGCTGTACAAAGCTCACATTGACTCTTGTCTTAACTTCTGGAACGTGTGCCTGGCTGCCACTCCATCCGCCTGGATGTGCCACTTCCAACCACCCCCAGTATTTCACACCTTCCCCCACCCTGTGGCTCCAGAGAGGCCTGAAGGGGCCTAGGGGGAAGGGGGGACATGGTGGGGCAGCTTTACTTATAAACTGAGCCGAGGACGAAGCCTTCCTTGTCCTCTCCACCCTTGTCCGGCTGGGACCACCTTTGCTTTG
>NW_015090982.1:1747477-1751452 GCF_001431845.1 Calidris pugnax | reverse complement strand
CCTTCACCCTCCCACCACACTTCACTCCAATTCCCAGAGGAAAATGCCTTATCAGAGACCCCCTTGGCCAGAAAATCCTTCCCCCCCTGACGAGGGTGGCAGGGCAAGAAGTTTCTCTCAGGGCCTCTCTTCACTCCCAGGGTCCAGAGACCCCCAAGCGCTTTGTGGGTTCATGAGAGAGCCCCCCCCCTCCAGCGCTTGCCCTCTCCTTCTCGCCATCCTCTTTGCCTCTCCCCCCTGGGGATGGCGGTGGGGGGACACACACCACTCCATCCACATGTGGATTGAATGATGTGTGCCACCTTGCTGGGACTTTTGGGGAGTGATGTGCTGTTGGTACGGCCCCCCCCTCTGGCGCAGGGGGGGAGGCATGAGGGGCTGGCAGCAGGGGGGGCAGCATCTCCCCAAAGCCCCTTGTGAAGCCCCCACTCCTCCGAGGCATTCTGTGTATATTGTGTTCTTGTGTATATGGGTCAAAGATGTACAATATACGTCTTCTGTTTGTAGCAGATAATGATTTTATATTTATAACGTGCACCCCTTGTTCTCCCCCTTCCTCTCCATGCCTGGGAAGGGGGTCTGGCTACGGCCTCGCAGGGCTTTGAACCCCTCTGGAGCTGGCCAGGGGTGAGGGGACATACACATTTTGGAGCCGCAGGTATTTCTGTCCCAAGGTAGTTTTTGCAGTGTTGGATTTGCCAGGATGAGATGCGACAGAAATAGCAGCTCTCAAGACTTCCCCTACAAGGAGGATTTGGGTTCTTCAAGGAGATGGGAGCTCCCGGGGGAAGCTGGGGAGATCTGTGTCGAGGAAACATGGTATCCGGGCTTGTTGATGCTACCACATGTCCCTCCAAGCGCCACCCGTGGGACTTTCTGGGGAGGAATGACCCTACCCCCCCGGATCCAGCCTTGGCTGCCCCCAGCCATGCGGACGCCTCCTCCCAGGGTTCCTCCCGCAGGGCCGGCATCACCCTCTGCTTTTAAATCAAACCAACCGTGAATGTTTTAAGTGGCCGTTTGCTTCCCGCGGGCAGGCACCATCTGCCTCATGCCAAGGGCTGGATGTGGGAGGAGGTGGGGGGGTGAATGGATCCAGGTTCCCAGTTTCTCCCTGCACTCCCGTGGGGGGATGGGGGTGTCTCAGCAGGTTCCTGGTCCCTCTGCTTTCTCTTGCTATTCCTGGTGGGAAAAGGCAGTGGGATGCAGCGCTGGGACCACGCATGTGAAAGGCAGAGCCTTGTTGCCAATAAAAGTCCAAACAGTGTCTCAAGAAATCTCTTTTTTCCAAACCTGGATTGGTTGTGGTTTTTTTTTCTCAGGCATTTGGACTATTTTATTTTTGTGTGTGTCTTCTATTGTTTCCTCGGAGGGACAGACCTGGGGGCCCTTTAGTTCAACAGCACAAATTGAAAAAGAAAAAAAAAACAACACACCCCTAAACCAGCAAGTGAATCGTGTGCTCTGGAAAGTGTTTGCGGGGGGGTTCCCTTCTTTGGCGTCACAATTTTGGGAGGCTGGAGCAGGAGAGGATTCAGCCCCAGTGCGGTGGCACCAGTGGGTTTTGTCACCCGCTCTCCAGGTGGCCTCCGCACCCCTCCTGCCCTCTCTTCGCCCCAGACATGGCACCCAGTGTAATCTCCCGTCTCCTGCCGCGTATTTACATTGCATAGATATGCTCTGTCTATATAGAAAGTGCTAATTAAACTCACAGACAATTATAATTAGTGTGGAGAGAGAGAGCTGTCCCCTGGATGTACCTCTGGCTGTGGGGGCATAGTCAGTGTTAGTGATTGAAAAACCTCACCTCTGTGAGTGTGGCACCCACAGGGCTGGACCCACCTTCACCATCACTAGGGAGAATTCCAGCCCCGAATTCCCCAGTTCCCATCCCTTCAGGGCTCTTGGCCACCCCCAGCCAGGTGGGACCCCATCCTGCAGCACCCAAGGACCCAGGGAACAAACTCACCTCGGGAGATGCTCAGCAGCACAAGAAGCTCCCCCCTCGTCCCCTCTTTGTCACTGCTCCTTCCAACCACTTCAGACCCACATCTTGGACAACCAGGACCAATAAACACCATCCCAGTAAGAGACAGGATAAAACTAGCAAGGAAGGACTCTCTTTTTTTTTTTTTTTTTATACATTAGAACATTTATTTCTCAGAGAGAAAATATAGTCTCAGACAGTCAGATTATAGTAGGTAAAATTAGCTTTTTTTTTTTCTTTCTTCTCTTTACAAGCATAGATTTTCTTATTACCTCTCTTATACCATCTGATATAAACAATTCTAGAAAGCAAATAAACTCACTTTCTACAATAAATAGAGCGATCTGTGCTTTACAGCAGCCTGACAGTAACGTTTAGGTCCCGTAGCAACAGCAGAATATCAGCCAATTCAAATTCTAAAATGTAATTAAAAAAAAAGCCCAAAACAAACAACCAAAACAAACAAAAATCCAAACAAAACCAAACCAAAAAACCCCCCAGATCCCAAGATCTTAAAACATATACACAGGTCACAAGTCCACAGCTGAGCTACCACCTGGAAAAGTGTATGTTCCTTGAAATAAATTACACCGTGTGCATATAAAAGACCCAGCAACACAACTGAGGACTTCCAAGAATGATGACAAATAAGTCTAAATAATTTAGAACAGTATTTTACAACTATATACACACCATCCTTCCCTACCCACACTCCAGAGGCATCATTATCACTATTTTTTTACAAAATCCTATGCCCCATCTCTCTATGTTACAGGAATCTCTTCCTTAAAGTGTGGTTCCCCATCCCAATGTATAAGAAGTGGTATTTTAAAAAAGTAGACCAAGTAGAAATGGCAGTGATTACTCCCCACTAGTCATTATTATTAATTATTATTTTGACCCCACATTCTCTTCAGTATGAAAAAGTTTAAAATAATAAAAAAATATTAAGTTAAAAAGTGAAATGATGATATTCAATCTACAATCTTTGCTCCACACCTTTGGTTCATAAAATGGGAAAGCAAAAAAGGGAAACGCAACAGCAGAGATCCCAGAAATCAGAAAGTCCTTGGCTTAAATAGAAAAGGTTCTGTCACCAAGTTTCCCAAACAGCAGTTGTCCCCGTTTGTTTGGGTTTTTTTTTTTTTTTGCAAACCCAAAAAATCCAAGGATTGTCTGCAGAGCTTGGATTTACTGGGGTTTTCATGGATGACGCCGCTGGGGAAAGGATCCAGGAAAAGGAGAAAAGGCATAAATGGTTGTGTGCTCTCGTTAGCGCTTGGTTTCAACCCAAACTGAGCCAGAGGAAAAGGGGCAGGGAGACAGAAGAACGAAAAAAAAACAAAAAAGGGAAGAAAGGAAAAGGAGCCTGACACCAAATGTGCACAAAACAACACAAAAGATGCATCTCCCTCCAACCCTGATCGACCTCAGCGCCTGCAGAGCTGCTCCAGCTCCTCAGACACCTCCACAATGAGTTTTGCTTCTTAAAAAAATGAAGTTATCTCTGCTGAGACTCGGTTCTATATAAACCATGATCTGAAATGTTACTGGAACAAGCACAGCCAGAGAAATCGGAATTTAAATGTGAAATTACCAAATGAATTCCCAGGATGTACCCACTTCCCCCTCCCCCCCAACACACACACACGGAATCAGGGAATTTGCTTTTTGCATTTAAAGCTCTGTGCGTCTGTGCGTGCCAGTGTGTGCGGTGGAGGGGACGGGCACCAAAATACCTCCAGCTTTTCTAAAAGCAAGGAGAGGAATCCAACAGGAAAAAACGATGACGGACGTAGGCAGGAAAATCCTAACGCAAACTCCCAGCTACGATTCGTTCTTCAATGTGATGGGACAATTAACAGCATTTAAAAAAAAAAAAAACAACACAGCAAAGGCCAGTGATGGTCAAGGTGAATTTGGCACGAGAAAGTCCAGTTGGGATTTCCATAAAGGATCCTGGATCAGTTACAGGTTCCAGGGAATTA
>NW_015090982.1:1719200-1747467 GCF_001431845.1 Calidris pugnax | reverse complement strand
GTGCGTGGGGTCTGGAGACCCCAGTGCCGCCGACACTCACCTTGGCTCCCCTCGCTGGCCCAGCTCCCTCACACCTGACCCCTGCAGACTCTTACATTTCACCTCCTGCCAGCTCTTTGATGAGACACATTCAGAAAGAAGCTGGACAGATCTTTTTTTTTCTTTTTTGGCACGTTTCAGGGTCCTTCGAGGAGCGGTGAGGGTGTCTCTCTGCCCGGTGCACGAGGACGGTCCCTCTGCCCGCGTGGGGTCTGGAAGAAAAGGAGGACAGGCCACCCCGATTCCTCACAGGTAACTGGATGTGACGAAGGGATGGTCTCCCCGCACACGGCTCATGTGAATCATGGCTCGGTCATAGGCCACCTGCACGGACTTGCGGATGCTGGTTTTTCGCCCTTCCAGCATCTTTAACTTGTCCACAGTGTCGTCCATGCCGAGGGGATAGACTTTGTCACGTGGAAGCCACTGCCTGCAGCACAAAAGGTAGCACAAAACCCATCACCGAGGGCATCGGGAGGGGAAACAGGGGATGAAGAGCAAATATCTGAAGACCTCTTGCCCTCGCAATGCTCCTCCGCAGGAGGCTGACTGCCCCCACGTCTCCGGCTCTTACAACGGCTGCAACAGGCCAAAGAGTTTGTCCCAAGAATTTCCAAGACATGGCCAAGTACTCCAGCTCCTCCAGCATTCCTCACATCTCTCAGCAGCCATTAGTCACTGGTTGTCACCTCCTCCCCCAAAGCAGCTACGTTCGTGTCATCTATTTGTTTCTAATTAACACCCCACAAACACCCGCATTTGACATGGAACCACCTGCAGCCAAAATGCCTTCCTGCACCAGCACAGATTTCTCTCTCCTTGTAGTCCTCACTCAAGGCTTTCAATGCTTCTCGGAGCTCCAGGGGAAACTTGGCAACTCCTGTGTTCCACAGAGCAGCAAATACAGGGAATTCCATGGTGGAAAGTAAGTTTTTCATAGAATCATACGATGGTTTGGGTTGGAAGGGACCTTCAAGCCCCCCCGGTGCCACCCCCTGCCCTGGGCAGGGACACCTCCCACCAGACCACGTTGCTCCAAGCCCCCTCCAACCTGCCCTTGAACCCCTCCAGGGATGGGGCAGCCACAGCTTCTCTGGGCAACCTGGGCCAGCCTCTCACCACCCTCACAGTATTTTATCCCCAAGAAGGCTTCTGCCTTGTTCCAAGAGGCTGTAAACATCAGGGTTTGAGTGACTACAGCACCTGAGTATCATCCCAAATCAGGCAGCTTCCAGTAGACATGTCCCAAGCTCAAGTTGACCCCAACCAACTGATGACTTAAATCACAAGTGCCTTTTCTATAGCAAGTTTTTATCGTGCACTCATTAGCCCGGCTGAGAAACACACTAGCCATCTTTCCTAACGAAGCCCAGCCCCCAGGAGTTAAATCTCGGCCACTGCAAGCACTTGGGCAACCCAGGGCAGCTCAGCTGATCTTCACCATGAAGACTAGTGGCCAAGGTCACTCTTTGTGACCCTTCTGCAGCACCACTGAAGTCAGCGGAGTTGGGCTTCAGCACCAAGAGGGGTTTTCAGGACTTTCCTGAGGCGCCTTAGCTTCCCACAAACTGCACACAAGGACCTAAGTGGTCACTTAGAAGTATAAACATCTCCCAGAGCTTGTCTTCAATGAGAGCAGGGCAGAGCTGAGAAAATGCTGATTTTTTATTGGGAAGGTGGTTTCAGTTCCAAGTTTGGATTTAGGGTTTCCAAACCCGATGACTCCAGCAACCGTCAGCGTGGCGCTGCCATTGATTTTTCAGCAACAAATCATTCATGCCTCTTTGAAGAACATGCCCCTGCATCAAGCGGTTCTGGGAATCGGGGACAGAGAAACAATGCAGTGTACTAATAAAAAAAAGCCTCGGGAGCATGTCCCTTGGCACCTCTTTTCCCCAGAGGACCTAAAAATACTCATCAAGTGATGCCGATGTGATCCCCTTCTCAGCTTCCCAAGAAGGTGGCACATTCTTCTCCCTTTGCCTGTGTTGTCTCCATCTCTTTAAACTGCATAAAATACTGCAGCAGCCCCAAAATGTAGGGGGAACGCTCTCCCTTGTTGCTTTTCCCCGCTGGGTGTTCCCTCCAGCTATGACAGCCTCTGGGCAATGCTCACTTCCTTCCTCCAGCCCCTGGCCCTTCCCTGCTCTTTTATGGGAGATGCTCTCTCTGGCAGGGCTGCCTGGCTCCAGCCTCTCCCAAACCCCTTCCAGAGATGCCAGCACAAACCATCCCTGGGAAAATAAGCAGGAGAAGGGCTCTCAAAGGACCACGAGGCTCCTTTTTAAACCCTCGGCATCTTCTTTTACAGAGGCAGCAGCAGAGAAAAGGCAAGCCCATTCTCTCCTCCATTCCCACGGGCACCCCAAGGCCCAGCATCCTCATCTCTGTGGAATAAACTCTCCGAATCCTTGATCCCTGTGATCCCAGCTCCACACAGGGATTGCCTCCGCTGTGACAATTTATCCTCTTGGTTCGTGTTCCCACGTGGCACTTGCTGCTTAAATAATCCAGTGGGTTCAGCGTGCGGCTGCCTGCTTCTGGGACTCACCTCTTCCAGCATAATGCTCCAATTTTACAAGTTTCCCATTGTTTCATACGTGGATTTTAAAGCCTTATTGCTCAGATTTAGTCTGTCCGAGACAGAACGGTAAAAGGACTTTGAGATATTTCACTTGCCCTGAACCAGGTGCTTACACCTGCATTTTCTAGCTCAAGCAAATATCTTGATTTGAAAACTGCAGGTATTTGGCACCTCTAAAAAATCAGGCAAGTCTAAATATGGAACAAACTCAGCATTCTGAAAATGTTACCCTGGAGATTTTCAGCAAATTCTCTGCACAGCAGCGGAACTGGCTGCTCAGTCTGTGGCTGTTTTCAAGCCAAATGCTCTAACTCACTGCAGATTTTGCCTACTAAATTGGTATCTTTGTGGTGATGTGACCCCTGGGTGAAAGATGCTGGGCTGCTGGCTGTGGAATTGAAGCACTCAGATGTCCTGGGCCAAGGAAAAGCAGGGTGGCATCCTCATTTAGGCTCTTCTTGCCTGCTGCATATTTAAATTCTCCAATTTACATGTAACATCATCACCATAATCCCTGTGGGCTCTCATATACCAAGGAGCATGTTAAATCTCCCCTCTTTGCTCACAGATCCCCATCTGCCTCCGTACACTCACCAGGTTCTCTTGTTGTCAAAGAAAAGGACGAGGAAGAGCTTTTCTCCTGCCTCTCTCTGCCTCTGCTCCCCCAGCTTCAACACATCCAGGGGGGGCACGGGGATGGGAACCCCGTTGTGGAGCAAACCCTCGCGCGGCATCTTGGGGTCAATTATCTGGTGACATGGGAAATGATAATTAAGCACAAAACCCTTCAAGTACTGCAGAGAATGTGTACTTTTTCCCCTGTTCTTTCAGCCTATCCAAGCTGGACAATTAGGATGGGGAAGCAAAATTGCTGGCTCTCAGCAGCAGTTTTTAAATAATTTCCCTGTCCTTGAGGAAGGGAAGTCAGTCCAAAGGCCAAGCATCCGATCTTAAAAAAGAGAAAAGACATCAATATGTGGCTCTGTGTGGATGTAGATGTATTTACACTAATGGGTACTTTAGTACAAACTCAATATTTTTTGTGTTCAGCAAAGGATTTCCTTCCCTCAATCCTAACTTGTGGGACAAATGTAACACTGTTGCTGTTCTCAGCAGGTATAACGTGATTTCGCAACAGCTCTGGTGCCACACAGTCGATTTCAGTGGCACCGCTCAGATTTATGCTGCTGTCAGATCAGAATCAGGATCAGGCCCACGTTGGGAGAATCAACCAGCATTTCCAGGGTGGGAAGCACAGACTGTAGTTATTTTGGAGAGAAGTAACAACACACACATCGATTCTCCCCGTAGGGAGCAGAAATGTCAGTGTCCAACATCTGTGCTGCGGGATCACAGGAGAAGGGAACAGCACAGGGTGGATGGAACACTCGGTCCTCTTTGCCTCCTGATCCTGGCTCCTGAGGGCTTGAAAAAGCAGTTTGGCTTTGACATGGCCAGCTGGAGGAATTTATTAGGACACTTTACTATGGTAACAGAATGCTGCTGTTAAAAAAATGCCTTCTTGGGGGGACAATCTCACCATTTAAAGCCACGCTAAAGTACAATTTAAGTTCAGCTGCAGCCACACGAAGATCTAAAAATGCTCTGGCTGGCCACCATGGCTAGCAGATCTCTGCTCTGGGCTAATAGCATGGCTAAGGGTCACTCTTTAAAGCAGAATCTCCTCTTTTTGATGGCATTAGGAGCGTGCTCGGCCATGGCCGGGCACACACGCTGTGTCAGCTCATGGCTGGTGTCACAGCTCTGCTGCTTGGATGGAGAGATCCAGGTAATCTCCACGGTGACTACACTTCTTTCACCCCCTGCGACTCCTCAGCAGCCACAAGCGCCATCTCTCAGAGCAATCCCAACTGTAAAAGTAATATTTAATGGGATGGCTGCAGCCATGCAGAAATTACATGGAGCAGAGACGGCAGGAAGAGCCACGTCTCAAGGAATATATTTAAAAGCAGCAGAAATAACACAACACAGTCAGCCTATCTCATGTTCTAACTTCTATTCTTACTTCTGCCATCTCTTTTGATAACTTAACTTAAAAGCCACAGTGGTACTGGCACTTCCCAGCAACCGCTGCCATGTCTTGCTTTGGAACTGAGTGTAGTGCCCACTGAAGCTGGGTTTATGGATGTCACACTAATAGTCAAATATCCAAACATGGGTAAATATTAAGGAACTATTGTTTGAAGGACCAGGTGCAAACATGTGCATATATTCCCATATTTAAATCAAACATATGGTTATTGCAATAAATATATTGTATATATACATCACAAGGCCAGTCGGGCACCTACATATGGGGTTGTTCTCACTATATAGGAAAATGCACGGGCAGTTAGACACCAGTGGAACCCGGTGCCTGTCTTTATAAAATTTAGGTCTTCTCATGCCAACAGTCTTGATTATTTTCCCCACACCCACAGAGTGAACAGAAGAGGGGAGGCAAGACCTCTTCCTACCCTTGGCACCAACAGAACAATGCTTTATGAATCCTCTGCAATGCTCCGAAACAATGAGCACAAGGAAAATTAACTGTGCAAAGGGGGAAAAAGGAAGAAAAAAAGACATATTGAATGATTTTGGGAAGTTTCCGTGCTCTGGGCTACCTGCATGTGGGGGACAGACCCCAAGAGCACAGGGGTACTCACCAAGGCAGGGTAGGAGGGGTAACCACGGCACTTGGCCCACACGAGCTCCAGGGGCTCCAGCTCAGCCTGGCTCTCCAAGGACATCAGGAGAGTCCTGCCTAAGGGACAGGAGGAGACATGGCTTAGTCCTAGCACTGTGTGCACACATGCATAATTCCAGGCCATTTCATCAAGATCTAGAGCAAAATGGAAAGCCATGGTACCTACCCAGAGGTAATAAGACACACACTTCATCTGAAGTAAGTTTTTTGCTAAAATTTCAAGTGCAATGAGATCTAGCCTGGGCACAGTGAATGTCCAGCCTTCTTTATGCTCCGTCACCACCGTCATGTTCTCATATATTCTCATACACCAAAATAAAGCTACAATCTCCTAAATCATGGGTCTAAGTCTACACATACAGCTTCAGATAAACTCTTTAATATGGAAATATTCATCAAATTCAGTTCTGGGGTGAATAGCTGCTCTGTCATTGAAATCAAGTGGGTGTACGAGAGATGAATTTGGCCCATCAGGCTCTACCAAACCAAGTCCATCCTCAATGGAACTGATGAAGCTGTATCTGAGATTAATTTGTACGACTCTTCAGAGTCCTTTTTATTCCTCCTAAATACAAATATCTAGACTATTCTGATGCCATATGCTTTGGGGCTATTTGATCTCTGCAGGAAATGCCTGAGTCTACTTGGCAGAACTTTATCAGGCATCAATTTCTTCAAACTTAAGTCTGAAGTATTGCAAAAGATCCATTCAAGACAGGAATAACTAATCTGCCAGCTCCTGCCCCTGGAAAAGGAGCAGTCTTCATTAATGTGAATTTTACAGCAATTAGCATTTGCTCTGGGGAGGTGGGGAGGAAATGCTCAAACACTGGCTTTCACAGAATCACATGGGATTGGAGGGGGCCTCTGGAGATCATCTAGTCCAACCCCCTGCCAAAGCAGGTCACCCAGAGCAGGTTGCACAGGAACGTGTCCAGGTGGGGTTTGAATGTCTCCAGAGAAGGAGACTCCACCACCTCTCTGGGCAGCCTCTTCCAGGGCTCTGCCACCCTCAAGGTTAAGAACTTCCTCCTCATGTTTAGATGGAACTTCCCATTTTCCAGTTTGTGCCCATTGCCTCTTGTCCTGTTGCTGGGCACCACTGAAAAAAGACTACCCCCATCCTCTTGACACCCACCCTTTAAGTATTTATAAGCATTGATCAGATCCCCCCTCAGTCTTCTCTTCTTTAGACTAAAAAGACCCAAGTCCCTCAGCCTCTCCTCGTAAGCTTTACCGCAAGTCATGCTGAACTGAGAAAAAGCTGAGTACACCCCAAACAAGTGCCCTGCCGAGATGGATCTGATGTGCTTTCTCCACATTGCATCCCAGATGTATCCTTCCATTAATGAAATGATGTTCAAAGCCACAGAATTGTCCCACTGATTCTAACTCTCCCACTCCCAGCCCTGCTCTGTGAGCTTGTCTCTCCGAAACAGCTTTCTCCACATTGCATCCCAGATGTATCCTTCCATTAATGAAATGATGTTCAAAGCCACAGAATTGTCCCACTGATTCTAACTCTCCCACTCCCAGCCCTGCTCTGTGAGCTTGTCTCCCGAAACAGATCGCTGTGGGTTCCGGGATATAATGGTTCCCAGGAAGCCAGGAGCACATGGGAGCTGCACAGAAGGGCACAGCCATTCCGGGGACTCCAAGCTGAATCCTGATTTCAGCATAAACCTGCAGTAACTCTATCACTGACACACCATAAGACAAGAATCTGTTTGTGTGAAGATGGGTGTAGTGCCTTGGGTAGAATTAGAGGAGCGTTATTTGATTTTACTGAAGTACAGCACAGTCTGACAACTACAACTTGGTTACAAAGACCTTGGAAGCAACGACAGCCAGACAAGAGGGACCAGCTGTGAAGTCATCTCCAGAGAGACCCTTCTTACCAGGAAAGATCATGGAGAGGATCATCTTGAGTGAGCTCCTAAGGCAAGTGCAGGGCAGCCAAGGGATCAGGGCCAGACAGCATGGGTTTATGAAAGGGAGGTCCTGCCTAACCAACTTGATCTCTTTCTATGACCATGTGACCCGCTTTCTCGATGAGGGGAAGGCTGTGGATGTTGTCTACCTGGACTTTAGTAAGGCCTTTGACACTGTCCCCCACGGCATTCTCCTGGAGAAACTAGTGAATCATGGCATAGACAAGTGTACCCTCCGCTGGATAAAAAACTGGCTGGATGGCCGTACCCAGCGAGTTGTGATTAACGGAGCTAGATCTGGTTGGCGGCCGGTCACCAGTGGTGTCCCTCAGGGCTCAGTTCTGGGGCCAGTCTTGTTCAATATCTTTATTGATGATCTGGACAAGGGGATCAAATGCACCCTCAGTAAGTTTGCAGATGACACCAAACTAGGTGGGAGTGTTGATCTGCTTGAGGGTCGGAAGGCTCTACAGAGGGATCTGGACAGACTGGATCAATGGGCTAAGGACAATGGGATGAGGTTTAATAAGGCCAAGTGCCGGGTCCTGCATTTTGGTCACAACAACCCCAGGCAACGCTACAGACTTGGGGAAGAGTGGCTGGAAAGCTGCCTGGAAGAACAAGTCCTATGAGGAGAGGCTGAGGGAACTAGGCATGTTTAGTTTGGAGAAGAGGAGGCTGAGGGGAGACCTCATTGCCCTCTACAACTACCTGAAAGGAGATTGTAGAGAGGCAGGTGTTGGCCTCTTCTCCCAAAGGACAAACGACAAGACCAGAGGAAATAGTCTGAAGTTGCGGCAAGGGAGATTTAGATTAGATATTAGAAAGAATTACTTTACTGAGAGAGTGGTCAGGCACTGGAACAGCCTGCCCAGGGAGGTGGTGGAGTCACCATCCCTGGAGGTATTTAAGAAACGTATAGACATGGCTCTTCAGGGCATGCTCTAGTGCCCAAAGTTATTGGTTTATGGCGAGGTGTTGAGTGTGGGGTTTAGTTGGTGGGTGCGGTGTTTTTGGTGGGCGTTTGGTGTGGTGTGTTTGGTTTTTTTTTTGTGGTTGGACTCGATGATCTCAGAGGTCCCTTCCAACCACTAAGATTCTGTGATTCTGTGATTCTTAAAATTATGATTCGCTTCTTGTATTGCAGCATCAGTAAAGAGAACTAGTCCCAAATCAGGAGAGTCATAGAATCATAGAATTGCCTGGGTTGGACGGGACCTTTAAGATCATCGAGTCCAACCATCAACCTAACCCTGATAAAAACCATCACTAAACCTTGTCACTAAGCTCTATGTCAACCCATCTTTTAAATCCCTCTAGGGATGATGCCTCAATCACTTCCTTGGGAAGCCCATTCCAAGGCTTAATAACCCTTTCCGTATAAAAATTGTTCCTAATATCCAATCTGACCCTCACCTGGGGCAACTTGAGGCCATTTCCTCTTGTCCCATCGCCTGTGACTTGGGAGAAGAGACCGACCCCCCGGGCTACACTCTCCTTTCAGGGAGTAGGAGAGAGCGAGAAGGTCTCCCCTCAGCCTCCTTTTCTCCAGGCTGAACACCCCCAGCCCCCTCAGCCACTCCTCACAAGACTTATGCTCCAGACCCCTCACCAGCTCCGTTGCCCTTCTCTGGACCCGCTCCAGTCCCAAAATGTCTTTTTTGTGGTGAGGGGCCCAAAACTGGACACAGACCTCGAGGTGGGGACTCACCAGTGCCCAGTACAGGAGGACAATCACCTCCTGAGTCCTACACACCATGCTGTTCCTGATACAGGCCAGGATGGCAGGGACATTACACACACCAGACCTACAGGGAGCACCCATCTTGGGGGAACACAGGGCACAGGCAAGCAGCAAAGTAGGAAAAACCTTTTATGCAATAACCTAAATTTGTAACAAAGCAGGTAATAACGCACAGGCAGGTCAGTGGCCTGGATAGTTCATGCGGGACAGGTTCCTGGCATGGATTGAGACTCGCTCCCCCTGGTTCCGATGGATGTCAGCCCTGTGGTGTGGTGGGAGCAGAGCAGGGTGTTCCCCAACGCGGGGCTGAGGTGCAGCCATGCTCACCTGAACTGCTGTAATCGGCGTCTCCGTTCACGCCTTCCAGGAAGGGCACCCGGGAAAGAGCCGGCTTCCCTCGACTTCGCTTGGGAGGCATCAAACCACTGTTAGAAAAACATGGAAAAGCAAGTATTAGGAGAAAACAGGTTACCCTTGGGAATGAAGCCAAGTGCATTCCTCAGCTTGGTTTAAAATACAAAATTACTGTACTGGTGCACCTTTGACATGAAAAGAACAGTGAATTCTTGAGCAAAACATCAATACGTCCCCTCCGGACTTTCTGGACTGGACATCACCCCAGTTTTGCCATAAGCAATGAGAGGCCTAATGGAAACCAAGCAGTGAGGAACAAACCCAGCAAGGACTTGATGCTGGAGAGCATGTAAGCAATTGGATGTTCAGCCCCTGTCCTGAACATCCTTTTACCTCGTTACTACAAACGTTTCATAAAATGGACTATCTCCACCTCAAGCAATCACATTTTTTTCACTTACTGTAATTATTTTTATTTATTTTTTTACAATTTTCTAATAACCAGCCCATTCTGAATGATTTTGGTGCTCAAAGCAGTAAACAGAGCTGTTCCTAAATATAATCAATTGTACAAGTTATCCACAAGACATCAACTTGGTTTTAATTCCTTGTTTTGTGGGTGTCACATAGCTCTAATGTAATTTTTGCTCTGTGAATTGCTTGCAATTATTGTAATAAGCATTCGCATCCCACTTTTCATCTTCAAAGTACTATACAAATATCAACCAACAAGTCCCCATGCTTCCCTGTGAATTCAGATTTGTCTCCCTCCCTTAGAACTGGTGAAATGGAGGCAATTACTGTGGGGGCATGAGGCCAAGACATGGTTTGAAAGGGAATTTCTGGCTCCTGGTCCTGTTCCAAGAGCATCCTCACCCCAGGAAGGGTTTCTGCACGACTCAAGGCAATGACTGAGCTGAAGATCAGGGCTCGCAGCCCAGAGGAGAGGGGAGAGATGAAGAAGTGCGTGGGTGTCCCACCTCAGAGAAGAGCTGGAGATGCCCCTCAAGGGGCTCAGCATGTTCTAAGGGAAATCATTTACTGGGGCACCATGTGCTTCTCAGAATCTGCCTGGGGAGGTGGGATCACTCTGATGCAGGGAAAAGCCCTCACACCAGAATATGCTCCTCCAAACCCAGGGCATCACCCTTTGTCATGGGCACAAAGGCTTTTGCGAGCAGATTTATAACAGAAACATTAAACAAACCTTAACTACAACTGCAAAATTATACACCTCTTTTGACAGCTAACATTTAGGATCACTCTGCAGGGCACAGCAAAGTTTTTATTTAAAAAACTGCTCCTGGGATTCAACCCTGCTGCAGAATAATTCACTATTAGTTCTAAATTGTAGCCCCGGTCCCAAGAATAGGTATGCACGGGCAGTTTTATGATTTTAAATGCCTAACTGACATCAGGGGGTCTTACAGGACTTTCCGAGCACACGCATCGGGAGGAAGCATAAAAAGCCTGAATGTATTTCTCTAGTGATGGGTCATCAAAGACAAGCAGAGGCCAACAACATGTTCAAGGCACTGAAAATATTACTAAATATCAGCTAAGAAAGTCTTGTTTCTGCCTGTCCTGGACAATCTTAGCCATCGAGGTCAAATGTTCTAAGCCTGGCCCTCACACAACCATGATTTTCACGTAACACAGGTTTTACCATGCAGGGAAAGGGCTGTGGAATGACTTGAGCCAGTGACAGGAGGCCTGGATGGGTAGGTAGGACCAGAAAATGGATATGGTACCCATGAATGCCTACTGCATCTCACCATACGATGACACATTTGCTTTCATTCTGCTCAGTCCTGTCTGAAGTGCTCAGTTCTGCTTTTAAACCCCCAGGAGGAAGAAAGCAGCAATTCAGTGGGAGGTAGAAGTTCAGATTTACCCGCAGGGTTGGGCTGGACATCTGAGTTCGACGTTTTTCTAGCTTTGGTTCTCAAGAATTGCAAGAAGGTGTGCAATGGCAGAGAGGATGTGTATGTGCTGAGAAACAGAAGTGCAACAGATACCCCATTTGCTTGAAAAAAAAAATATCAAGTGCTACTTTTGGGACCTATAGCTTAAGAGAACAGGAAGGAATCTGAGAAGCTTTTTGTCTTTAGGGTCAACACACAAAGTAAGTAACAGCTTGGGCTGGTTTTGACAAAGAAGACGAATGATAAAACCAGGCAGATTAATCCAGACACAGAAGGTGTTCTGGGGAACAGTTCTGCACTTACCTGCAGGCTTCAAACCCCAGTCCACCACCCAGGCATGAGCTGCACTCGGAGTCAGAGCCGCTTTCTGGGTGCTTTGCGAAGCCGTTCATCACTGCTGCTGAAGAAAAAAATAGGAATCAGCCCAAAAGAGCAGCAGCAACACACAGAGATGCCACCAAGGCTCAGGTAGGGTCAATGTCCCATAATTCACGGCCACAAAGATGCTGAGGAAAATCCTGTGCAGAGTTCCCCAGACTCAACTGCAACTCAAAGGTGACTAATAAAAAGTATTTATTCCCCTCACACATGAAAAATTGGGCTGTTTCTTATGAAGCAAGTACTGGAGAAGTGCCCAGGAATGGTATAGGAGAGCTTCATGCAGTGTCTTGCTCACTGGGCAAGGCCAAGGTCCAGGAAATGAACCACTTGCTCATCTTGGAAAAGACACGGATGTTTCATGTTGGTTGCCACAGACTTCTGCCTGCCTCACCCCAGGCCTGGCTGCAGGACTGGCCCCTGCCCACAGGAGCAGGCACATAAAATCACAGCTTATTCGGTTACAGGTTCCTTGCTGAGAAAAAACGGCTCTAGGAAAACCTTGTTGCTTCAATCACTGGAAATGAGGTTTTCCAGTGGACAGAGCAGACACTAGGGAAGTAAATTGCCCCTGGGTAGAAGGCGGCTCCCCACCACCTTCCCCTCCAGCCAGTGCAAATGTCGCTGTAGCCAGAAGTGGAATATTTCACTTTTTTGTCCCAGACGCTGACAGCGCTGGAAATCTTCCCTTCCCTGCCAGATTTTCTGCTCTGTGCTCTGGAGGGATGCCTACACAGAGAGCTGGGATCACCTCTGAGTTTAGACAACATCCATGTCCAGAGACGGGGGGGGGGACAGTGAATGACCCCTGAGAGCATCCCAAACAGGCAGGGGGAGGCAGAGGAGGAAGCCACGGAGATGCTGGGAGGGCTGGAGTCCCTCTGCTGTGAGGACAGGCTGAGAGAGTTGGAGGGGTCCAGCCTGGAGAAGAGAAGGCTCCAGGGAAACCTTAGAGCCCCTTCCAGTCCCTAAAGGGGCTCCAGGAAAGCTGGGGAGGGATTCTTGATCAGGGAGGGGAGCCCGAGGATGAGGGGGAAGGGTTTGACACTGAAAGAGGGGAGATTGAGATGAGATCTCAGAAGAACTTCTTTGCTGTGAAGGTGGTGAGAGCTTGGCCCAGGTTGCCCAGAGAAGCTGTGGCTGCCCCATGCCTGGAGAGGTTCAAGGGCAGGTTGGAGGGGGCTTGGAGCAATTTGGTCTGGTGGGAGGTGTCCCTGCCCAGGGCAGGGGGTGGCACTGGGGGATCTTAAAGGTCCCTTCCAACCCAAACCACTCTGTGATTCTATAACTCATTATGGACACGTCTTGTCTGCACTATTTTAGAAACTCGTGGAAGAGATGAAGCGTTTACCAAGCACCTCTGGCTACAGAGCATAAAGCGAGTTTCAGGTGAGCAGTTTAGATGCAGATGTCTTTATTCAGTCCCGGAATTCCCACTCCCTTGGGCCCATCTCACAGTTTGCAAGGGTACAGAAGGAAGAGGAATCCCAAGGAATTACCTCTCTGTCCCGCCTGCCTGGGCGACTTCTCTCCATCGCTCTCGCTGCAGGTCCTGCTCTGCGGCCGCTTCCGAGTTGGTCGTTCCCCATGGTCCTCCCCATTCTCCAGGGCGCAGTCCAGCCCTCTTTGCAGCTTCACCCCATTCTTAGCTTTTTTAAAAAGGACAGATGTCCGTCGGCCCACACCACTGAATGGGGGCCTGGAAGGGGTGTCTGCGGGTGGCAAGGCCAGTCCATTGAGGCCATTGTCGCTGAGCAGGCGCTGGAAGGCCTGGCTCTCCTGCTGCAGGGCCTTCTTGTCAAAGATCTCCCGGTCTGACATCACCCTCTTCTGCAGCTGATTCAAGGACTTGCTTTCACTGATGGGTTTGAGCGTTGGAGGGTCCTGCAGAGAGTCCAGCTCTGAGAGGGAGGGTGCGGGTCCCGCGGGCTCCAGGGTTGGAGGATGCGGAGGCTTGGCATCATCTGCTAAAGGAATGAAGAATCTGCTTGAACATTTTAGAAAGAGTTATTCCCAAAACCACCAACAGCCATTCCCGTGTTTCACCAGGGCCACCAACAGGAGAAAAAGCAGGTTCTGGGTGTTGACATGCACTGGGCGAGCTGGAGCTAAAATCCTGCTGCAACCACTCACCTTTATCCCCTTCCTCGTCCCCTTCCCTGGATGATTTATCCAGCCCCTCTTCCTGTGGCACAGACTCCCCATTGAACATGGTCTTGTTCTGCTGCTGGGCCAGTTTCTGCCGAACGGAGTTGATCTCCCGCCTCAGGAGCCGGATGCGTCGCGTGCGGGCGCCGCTGGAGCGCATGGTGCTCACCATGTCCAGCTTCTCTAGCAGCTCTTTCAGCTGGGCTTCCAAGGAGAAGTGAGCCCGGTTCTCCGGGAGGAGGATGTTATCCACTGCAGCAAAAGAGAGAGTAGAGTGAAGGGAAGGAGCAAGGCTTCTTGAAGAAGCGTTTGGGACTGTTGCCATCCCTAGTTCCCACTGCTGCTATTCATGAACCAACTGCTTTTTTTCGGGGATTTAGGAATCGTTAACCTTGGAGCTCAGACCTCCTTTGGGTAAAGAGCAGCCGATTTAAACTGCGCTACCCTCCAGTTCCCATTAGTGTCCCAGAGGCAACAATGAAAGGACATGTGTCTGCATCCACACAAGACACCTCACAGCTCAGGCTCTTGGCAGAAACCTATTTCATTGCCACATTAAATGACAAAACCAGACCACAAACTCAACTGGCCAAAACATGACGTGCTTGCCATTCCTCTGGCTCTGCTGGAGGGCTGGCACCCACCAGAGCAGAGCAGACAGCTGAGGGCTCTGCTAACACACACCAAAACAAATTTCATTTCATCTGTGTCCAAGAGGGCTGCGACGTTTAGAAAATGGAGTGCAGGCTGGGAGCTCTGCGTGCTGGAAGGCAGCAGTGTCCTGTACGAAGTTTAGCCAAGGTATTCCACCAATGCTTTGGAGCTGCACCTCAAGACAGCTATGGGAATGGGCGTGATGTGAATGAAAAGTCTCAGCGAGGAGGACTGCTCTCATTCCAGTACCTTAACCCCACATCACCCCCTCCAGATATCTAACCCAGTTGCTCTATATCTTGCCAATTTACAATGAAATGCATGAGCTTTCCTGAGAGCAAAAAAATCTTTAAAATACCAAAGTTTGTATTTTAACAGCACAAATCTAACAGCACAGCCAGTCAGACGTGCACTGGGAGAGCTGGAGCTAAGCTTCACTGAGCCCCAAGTGCTCAGCTCACCTGAAATCCTGCTCTTTGAGGCCATGAAGGAGTTAAGATATATGTTTAGGTAAATAAATGGGTAGGAAAATTCTAGTATGCTGAACAATGGCTGTGATTCTCATGCAGGCTGAGTGACATGCTCAGAACAAAGGACACAACAGTTATGATCTGCCTGGAAATCAAAGGTTACTAAACACTCACCATCCTCCCAAGAAAAGCGGTAAAAGTCCTCAGTTTTGGGCGACTCGGGCAGGTGAATCCCCACATCAGTGTCAAAGCCAATGTTTTCAGCCTGCCGCCGTGCATGACGCAATATCGCTCCTCCAAGGTCTCTGAGCCGGACAGCTGCTCGGTGGAAAATCGTGTCTTTAGCATTATACCTCATGCAGTTGGTAACTATAAGGTTAAAGTCTTCCTCAAACTCATCCAATGTTCGGTACAGGTGGGACTCCAGCTTCCGCCTCATGGTGGAAAAATCCATTGGGTTGGAAATGAATTCCAGGTAATCTGGAACCTAAACATATAAAACCTGTACAATTACAAAAACCATTTACTAGCCAACTAGAGCGCATCCCTCATAAGCACTCTTAATGTCCTTTCCACCGTCAAGGGACAGTGCCAGCAGCTCATTTCTGTGTCACCCAGTCAAGGCAGACACATCCTGGCTCTGCAAAACTTTATTTGGCTGAGACGTGCTGAAGCTTCCAGAAAACAATACCCTTTTTTTGGCCTGGAAGGACCCCCACATCATGAGTCCTCTTTAAGATATTCTTTAGTCCACCATCAGCTTGGGACAAGGTGGATTGTGCTTCTGCCAGCACGTGAGCTTCTGCCCAGCAATGCCTCATTGACAACCCATTAAGACACCTCTAGGAAAGAGACTTGCCTCGTTCAGGTTAACAGGCTCTGCGAAGATCTGGGCAGTGTCCTTCTCCTGCAGCAGGTCCAGCGTTGTGCGCAGAAGGACGTTGAAAGGGGTGAGCTGTAGCTCCATAGCAGCCTGCTGAACCTTGACCTGGGACCGGGAAAAACAGCCATGAGCACAGTTAGTGAGGACAGGGTACGTGAGTGGTGTCTCCCTCCGGTTTCTCCTGAATCATCACCCCAGCTCTACCCAGCGATGGAAACCTTGGGTCACCACACCACCGGTCGGGTAGAGTCACCGCTGAAGAATTCCTGGCGAACACCCTGTCCCCTCCATGTGCAGGAGGTGCATGAACACCCAGCACTTTGCAGAGTTCAACTGCACAGTCCAAATCTTTTGTATGGGGAACTCCTGTTTATCGCATCTCACAAAGCCAAAACAAGAGAAAAACCCATAAAATTAAAAGATAATACAACTAAAAAGGAAAACAGGAAGACGCTTTTCATGCCTGATGAATTACCCTATAGAACTCCCTGCCTCAAGATATCATTATGCCAATTAGCAACATTATACAAAAGTTAAAAGTATGTAGGTGTTTACATGAGCAACAACATCCATAATTAGACTACACAGCATAAACAAAGTTTAAGATACAGGCTCTCACACTTCAAGGCAGAAGCCAAACAACAAGAGGGGTTAGATGTTCGCAAATTCCTAACACAGTTTCTTACATCCTTTGTGAAGTCTCTGACACTGGCTGATTTCAAGCAAACAAGTCGTAGCACCGGTTTGATCTCCTACACTGAAACTCCATTCAAAGGAGGCTGGAACAGGATAGAAGTATTTCTTTCTCCTTTAACGCTTTAATTTCTTTGCTCTTATAATCCCTTCAGGTATTGATAGGCTGTTATAAGGTCTCCCTGGAGCCTTACAGATGGATGTAAACACTCTTCCCCCCAGAACAGGAAAGACTGAGGGCTCTGGAGCATCCTTCAGCCAAAAGCTGGGCTGAGACAGACCTCCAATGAGATACCCTTATTCTTTTATAAAGCACACCGTAGTTTCAACAAGCTTTTATGGATTTAGCCAACTGCAATATGGATATAGTAAGATATCAAAAGCAAACAGAAACAAAGCCCAAGAGTGATTTTTTTTAACTTTTTTTTTTTGATCCTCCTACCTAAAATATGTGCACACGGCAAACAGGGCTGAGCCACTGCTGTAAATCAGGGACAACGTAGCAAATAAACTGGCCCTGGCATAAAAACACTCCAGAAAAGCTGTGGGCAGTCTCTGGCCACAAAAAAAAAACAGTTTGCAGAGGGACAGTGATCCCAGAGGATGCTGCTTTCCCTCTGCCAGGCTCCCTGCGGACAGGAGGAGCACCCAGGGGCAGAGAGAGCACCCAGTCAGTGACCGAAGCCAGGGGTGCAGGCTCCCCCTGCGCAGGGAGATTCTTCCATGAAGCTGTCGAGGAAAATACTCGTGGCAGAGAGCACCATTGTGGCTGCAGCATCCAAGCAGGTATGGCAAGGAAAGATCCTCGACAGGCAAAGCTGGCAAGTGTGGGAAGTAACTGGTGCAGCCTTGGAGAACTGCACACAGATCAAAAAGGAAATTAGCAAGTGGTCTCCATCTCAAAAGACTGCTTGTTCTCAAAAATGTACTTTGGAGGCAGTACATTTTTGAGAAGGAAGGAATTTTTAACTTTAGAAATGAAGAGCAGAATTGTGATTTAGACCTCTCTATGGAATAGGTGTTACCAAACTCCTGGAACAAACACTAAAGGAGATCCCCAACTTCTACTCTGCAAAACGCCCAGCTCATGCCCAGATAGAGAAGGGGTGCTGTAGGGCAGGAATAAACCCCCCTGTTAGTTACACAAACACATCTTCCCTGCGCTCTGCAGCCCAGCCCTGGTTCTGAGGGCAGAGAATGAGCAGCACGAGCCTGTGACCAACACAGGGAGAGAGATGGCTGCTCTGCATATCCAGAAGTCAAACTCCAGGGAAAGAGAAAAAGGCTCAAGAAAAACCATCGCGTTCCTCCTCTGCCTCCTGCAGCACTGGGTGCTCCCATGGGACCGGAGCCAAAACTCCCTACCTGCTCCCGTTTGAGTTTTTCCCTCTTGCGGATCAGCTCGATGAGTAGCCGGGCCCGCTCCAAGTCATGTCGCAGTTTTTGCCAGTACTTTAGCTCTTCCTTCACTGTGCTGGTCTTCTCGTCTTGCTCCTTCTGTGAGAGAGAACAGTGGGGTGAGATTAAAAAAATATGACTGGCTTCCTGAGCTTCCTCCTCTTTCTAGCCATCCCCTGTGAATTGGTCTCATAGTCTTTCTCCTCTCTACTTGTCCCTTGTTCAAGACTACGTCTTCTTCCTACAGCATTTAGAAACACAACATCAGCCTTTACGGATTCTATGTTACCTCTGAAGTTAGGCCTAAATCTTACTGTAGCTACACTCCAGTAACACACTTCACTCCATGCTCATTTACACCCTCCTTGCTTTTATATCCAAGTTCATTACAGAAGCTGGAAACTCCTTCTGTTGGCTGCCGTGCACTGAAGAGGTGGCCCAAAACGTTTAGAATGTAAAGGCAAGGGGAGCAAAAACATGGGGGAAAAGAGCTATTATTATCCTCTTTGTAACCAATAAGAAATAGAGCCACAGACAGAGATTCACCAAAACACAAAGGAACAGCCAACGCCAGGAGATGAGCTCACACCTTCCAAGACACTGCTTCACAATGCAAATCTTCCTCCCTTTCCTAAATGTGTAGCTTTTCAAACAGTTTTGAAGACATAGCTGAAGTGCATACACTTTTGCATGATTGCCGAGAGAGGACAACTGCTTCACGAGATCTGGATGGTTTATATTTATAGGGCATTTATTTTTAAGAAGTTACTTATGGTAAATTGCCAACTTAATACACCAAGGAAATGCTGCACTTCCCCAAGCTCCAGGCTGATGAGTGGGAAATATTTCCTTTATTAATCACTCGGAGCAGCCTTCATACAAACCAAAAACCTATAAATTCCTCCAGCTATGGTAAAAATATACGGGCACAAGGTGCACGATGCCTCCTGCCAGGCTGCGTTAGGGGGTAGAGTCCAACTGCTTCAATACTTCAATTGCTTCTTGTGCCACAGAGCATGGAGTGACTCTGGACACCAGCTCAGAGGAGGAAGCAAAGGAGTCCAGGGCTGATGATTATGTCTAAACTTCCATATGAATGGCCATGGGAGGGTCAGAAATTGAAGGAGCAGGAAGAATGACCCAAACTGGAATTTGGCCAGGACTCTGGAGCTAACACCCATTTTCTCGAGGAGGGGATCTTTAATCACTTATGAGGAACGTGGCTTTATGATTCATCTATGAGATCCATCTACGGGCCCATCACACCCTTGCACAACCCCGGGTCTCCTGACTCAGGGGGAAATCTCTTACCTGCTGGTTCATCAACACCAATTTTAGTGGCAGGATGGATATCCCACTGATAACTCAGCTGAAATCAGGTCACCCTCTGATGCTTCCACCCTCAATCCCCTTCCCAGCTGTGCATCAAGCACATTTCCCCGGGGTTGAAAGCTCTCCATCTTCTCGGGTGGGTTCAGCTGGGGACCAGTACCTGCTCGGCATTCCTCTGGGACTGGAGGTGCGAGTGCAGGCGCCGGATGAGGGGCACCCCATTCCTCGCCTGCCGCTTCAGCAGCCAGTAGTTGTGGAGCCGCTGCATGAATTGGTTCTTCCTCTGGAGGGAGAGGCCGCTGCAGATTTTGTTCAGCCTGAAGGAAGCAAAAGGAGGTGTCGTGGAGCCAACTGCAAAGCAAATTGCAACTCTGCAGACACTGGGGATACGAGGTTTCCCTGTGTTGTCTCAATGCAAGCTCTGAACTACGCGTGCAACTGGTAAAACCGGGATCTCCCCACTGCAAAGATGTATGTGCCTATTTTATGCAATATACACCTGTTTTCATAGAATCATAGAATGGGTTGGGTTGGAAGGGACCTTGAAGACCACCCAGTGCCACCCCCTGCCCTGGGCAGGGACACCTCCCACCAGACCACATTGCTCCAAGCCCCCTCCAACCTGCCCTTGAACCTCACCAGGCATGGGGCAGCCACAGCTTCTCTGGGCAACCTGGGCCAGGCTCTCACCACCCTCACAGCAAACAAGTTCTTCTGAGATCTCATCTCAATCTCCCCTCTTTCAGTTTAAAACCATTATCCCTCATAATTTTAGAAGCAGCTTGGCTGGAGGTTCTCACCAAGCACTTGCCCCAGCACAAAGTACACAATCACCAATTCGATGCCCAGCCTTAATTTCAAAACTACTTTCAGTGTCAAGAATTTTCCTGGGGGTCATTTAAGTCTGACGTTATTAAGCTGAAGTCTGGGAAACTGACATGATGGAAGTCTGAAAATACTACAGCACCTATTTTAACCTTTTCAAACCATTTGTTAGATTATATGTCGTGCGTTATTAGCAGCTTTCCAAAGCTTCTCTCTTAAAATACCAGCGACACATCACCACACTTCCTCAGGCACCAAATGAAAATTCAGCACTACATCGTTCTGCATGAGAGAGAGCTGGGAGGAAAAAACGCACAGCCACATTCAAAGCTGTCTGCAGCACTGACAAGTTTGATATGCTCTGTAATAAAAGGTGCAATTAAGAAACTATGAAATGAGATTTAAAAAAATATATATAAATAGGAGGATAACCTCTATCTGCCTGCCAACGTAGAATCATAGTATAATAGAATTGTCTAGGTTGGAAGGGACCTTTAAGATCATCAAGTCCAACCATCAACCTAACTCTGATACAATCAAACAATCACTAAACCATGTCTCTAAGCACTATGTCAACCCATCTTTTAAATCCCTCCAGGGATGGTGCCTCAAGCACTTCCCTGGGCAGCCCATTCCAATGTGCAATAACCCCTTCTGTGTAAAAATTTTTCCTACTATCCAATCTGAACCTCACCTGGGGCAACTTGAGGCCATTTCCTCTTGTCCCATCACCTGTGACTTGGGAGAAGAGACCGACCCCACCTTGCTACACTCTCCTTTCAGGGAGTTGGAGAGAGCAAGAAGGTCTCCCCTCAGCCTCCTTTTCTCCAGGCTGAACACCCCCAGCTCCCTCAGCCACTCCTCACAAGACTTGTGCTCCAGACCCCTCACCAGCTTCCTTGCCCTTCTCTGGACTTGTGATGTCTGAAGCATTTTAAACACACTTTCATGGCCATCTAGGTAAATTTGGATGCTGGATGGATGTTTGCTGTTAGGGACCACCACAGATCCTGTGTGACAGTTTGGGGCAACTGCTTGGCAAAGCAGGAAAAGCAATGTGCCAGGGACACACACGTGGAAGAACAAGGGTCAGGGATGATTCTACACAGCACACTTTGAACACAGTTATTGCTGGGTCTTGACCGCAGAAAACACTTCCACTTTCAACAACAAGAGGGACTGAGTCCTCAAAACAGACCCTGTCCCAATCCTTCCTATCCACTTCTAGGACTCACCTGTAAGAGGGGATTTGTGCAACGGTCACCATGGGCACAGACGAACGCCCGTTGGTCACGTCACCCGGCTCCTTTTTGATCTTCTGTTTCAATTTCACTTGGTTCTTTTTCAGAGACCCTTTGGGAGGGCCACAATTGGCTTCCTCCTCTCCCTCCTCCTTCACTGTGCCCTCCCACCCTTCACCACTAGCAGCAGGAGCCCCTTTTTTCACCATCCCAGGCGGGGAATGACTTTCACAAAAGGCAGTCTTGCGCACGGTGAATGTCGTGCCGTTGATGCTGGTTTCTCTCATGGGTTCGATCTTCATGAAGAGACCAGCCCGTTGGGCACAGGTGACGTGGAAGGCAGTGTAACAGTTCACCTTGTGGCACTGGATAGCAGCTCCCATGCCCTTCTGCTTGCAGATATAGCATGTAAGCTTCCACCGAGCCGGAGGGATGTCACTTATCCCTTCGATGGGCTCCAGGAACACAGTGTTTGCAAAGCAGACCTCTGGGATCCAGATGGCACAAACCACGTGAGCCCAGCGGCCATCACTGGTCTGCTTGAAGGCTCCGCCTTTGTTGGGGCAAAGGACACAATCCACAGGGCGAGAAGGGGACTGTAAGCAGCAGCGGCAAAGCCACTGCCCCTCGGGGATATAGGGCACACCATAACACTCCTGGTGCACGGCCAGATTGCAGATATCACAGAAGAGGATGACATTGCTGTTGTGACACTCATCGTCCATGCAAACACAGCAGAAGGCGTCCTCGTCGATGAGGGACTGCTGAGCCCCGTTGTTCCGGCTCTCCAGGTACGACTCCTTTTCCAACCGGTCCACCAGCAGCTCAAAAGTGTCAGCAGAAACTGTCCCGTAACCATCGTCCCTTCTCTTCTCATTGACCATTTCCAGCCATGCCAGATCCTCCTCATCCATGTCATACTCCACCTCAACGTCCAGGTCCTCAGGAGGCTTTTCGATGTACCGGTAGTAGGCGGCAGGGAGAGGGGGGGCATCTGGCTGGCTGAAGAAGTCTACCACACGGAAATTGGGCTGGGGCAAGTGTAAAGACGCCCCCGAGGCATGTTTGGAGCAGGGCTCTTTCTTCTTGCCTTTGGAAGATGTTTTCTTAGATTTGGAAGGGAAAAGGGGCTGCTCGCTGTTTTCCTTGTTGCTGTTGCACTCTGTGATATCCTGGGCAGTCAGCTCGTCCTCCGTGATGATTTTTAAGGGATCATAGATGCTTATGCGATGAAGCCGCCCATCGATGTCTACCTCCACGATCCGCTGGGCCTGAGCATAGGTCAGAGTCTCCCGAGTGGGCGAGCACTTGAGGCTGTAGGGCGAGGGAGAACGTCTCCCCTCCAAGTTCTGTCGGGACCTCCTCCGAGGCTTCCTCATCGCTGCAGTCCAGAGACCCTGGAACAAAACAAAACAGAGGATAGTGTAAGTCAATAAAACAAGCAAGGAGCAGCACAAGTTCAAAAACTCAATAGAGCAACACTTCTACTTGAGACTCCAGCAATTTCAAGTTTGCTGAAGCCTCTTCACCTTCTTATACACAAGCAGGTAATGGATATATCAACCAGTTCTTGCAACGTGTATCACAGCAACGCACAGCACCCTCCAACCTTCTCTATTTGCATGCCAAGAGATGTATACAGAATCACAGAATGATTTGGGGTTGGAAGGGACCTCTGCAGATCATCCAGTCCAACCCGCTGCCAAAGCAGGTCCACCCAGAGCAGGTCCCACAGGAATGTGTCCAGGTGGGTTTGGAACGTTTCCAGAGATGGAGATTCCACCGCCTCTCTGGGCAGCCTCTTCCAGGACTCTGCAACCCTCAAAGTGAAGAAGTTCCTCCTCATGTTTAGATGGAACTTCTCATGTTCAAGTTTGTGCCCGTTACCTCTTGTCTTGTCACTGGGCA
Organism: Calidris pugnax; assembly: GCF_001431845.1. Taxonomy (NCBI): domain Eukaryota; kingdom Metazoa; phylum Chordata; class Aves; order Charadriiformes; family Scolopacidae; genus Calidris; species Calidris pugnax. Next base: position 1,724,253 of record NW_015090982.1, on the reverse strand, counting down.
CCACTGAAAAAAGACTGGCCCCATCCTCCTGGCACCCACCCTTTAAGTATTTATAGGTGTTGATCAATTCCCAATATCCTGACAAATGCTAGTGTTCTGCAAGCCCAGGAACCGTGGAGGTGTGCAGGTATTTGTTGATCAGTTCCCCCCTCAGCCTTTTCTTCTCCAGACTAAAAAGACCCAAGTCCCTCAGCCTCTCCTCATAAGAGAGATGCTCCAGGCCCCTCTTCGTCCTCGTAGCCCTTTGCTGTACCCTCTCCAGCAGTTCCCTGTCCTTCTTGAACTGGGGGAGCCCACAGTACTCCAGATGGGGCCTCATACACCCCATACTACCAGATAAGGAGCTTACATGTATTTTATATATTTTAAACATAGCAACCACAGAGTCTGCTGGGCTTTTAGCTCAGCAAACCCTTCAAGATTCCCCAAAACTCACTTATCACATCTGCTCACACCGTTGACATAGTAAGTTCACACAAAGCAAGGAGTTCTCTGTTCTTTTGCCCGCGGCTTTTCTTTTCTATTCCCAACAGCACACAGAACGTGCTGGATGTTTTCCAGATGGAAAAGAAAACACTGCTCCTGCCTTGTGAAAGCAATTCCTACAATTTTTTTTTTTTTGTCACTGAGCTCCGTATGAGAAAACTAGCAGTGCTCCCTCATTGCAAATGTAAAAAGTCCCATAATGAAAACCCAACCCTCCAGCTTTGCCTTCCCTTCTCTTGCTGTCCCTTGCACCACTCTCCGGTGTCCATTGGATCAACTGTGGCCTCCCCAAAAAGCCCAAACAGAACCAGAGGATGCACTGAGCAACGCAATGGGTGCTGGATGTGCATCCCTTCCGCTCCTCGGTGGGATCCAGGAGGAAGAGGAGGGGAATGAGCATGAAAACAAGCAGCACTTGTTCCAGAAAGACTTACTGGTTTTGGCTCCATGTTAGCCGCCTTCTGGAGCCACAATCTGTGGTCAGACACCTAAGCTGGTTCCACATGGAGGGTCCAGAGGGGTAGGAGCAGGAAAGCAGCACAACGGCTTCTGGATCGCGCGGTGGTGATCACTCAGAGCCCAAGCCAGTTCTGCCCTCACAAACTGCTAATCAGCAACCCAGATAATTATTTGAGAGTCAGCTCCTGACATTAAGGAGGTGCCCGTCAAAGAGGGAGTGGAGGAGAAGCCCGGAGCCAGAGAGGTGAGCTGGGGGAGGATGGAGACGCACCAGCAGGAGCCCAGCGATCTCAGGGCAAAGGAGAGAGGCAGTGAAGCATAAACCAAGGGAGTAACGCAAGTGAGAAGGGCAGCATCGGGGATGGGAACACGAGTTAAGGGAAAAAATGGGCCGAGGCTGAAACAAGCCAGAGAGGAGACAAAGAAAAGCAAATGTAAAATCTCCCCAAGAAGATAAGTCAGCCCAGAGCTTATCGGTTGCTACGCAGAGGCCTGAACCGGCACCTCACCCTTCTTCAGAGCAACCCACACTTTCAGCCCCTTTCTGTGGGACCCACAGACAAGAAAACACACTACAAACCTGTAATCTGTACTCAGCTGTTGCTTTATTTCTGCTCTGTGAAGGCCGTAGCTCCACAAACCCTCAATCATGCGAGTCAGAGCAAGCAGCACCTCGCAGGACCAGGACCTAACAAAAAGTCCCGAGCTTATCCCAAAAAGAAAGAACGAATTCCAGGAGCAACACCTTTTTCCTGAAAATGCTGGCTCTGTGAACAACCAGATGAAGCCATTATACACCATGTGTCCCAAGAAACAAAAAGGCTTTGGGAAAAGTTTGTGTCTCTTTTGCATCCACAGAAATCAGCTGCAGGTGCTGGTTTGAGTCTGCACACCCACAGTGATGGAGCCTGAAGGCACAATTTAATTTCAGGTAACAATTTCCACCGGCAAATATTAGGTACCATGAATTGCAGGACCTTTGCCTTAAAATTCTAATCAGCTACTTGATCAGCAGACTGCAGGCACCTAACTGCCCTGGTCCCAGCGGAGCTCCAACAGCATCTATCAGTAGGAAAAAAGGATTTTAAAATACGGGTATAAAGGCAACTTAGAATCATAGAATTGTCTAGGCTGGAAGATCATCTAGTCCAATCATCAACTTGATCATCAAATAAATAAACTCGAAAATCCTGCTGACAAACTTGCCTCAAGCTCTTGAAGTTCAGGCAAGTTATGAGCAAAGATGCTGGAGGGAAAAAGACAGATGAGCAAAAAGATACTGGAGGATAAGGTCATTAGCATGAGCTGAACACACTCACATTTAATACTGTGTTCAGGAAAAAGCAAGGCATTAGCCGATTGCTGGGAGTGCTGAGGGACGAGCATACCTCATACACCTGAAGGAAGGGTTATTTTACCTGTTGATGGGAAAAACAAAATGTATGGCATTCCCATTGCTTTAATGAAACAACCAGGATATTCTCAAGAGAAATCACCCAAAAAGAGCTTTCCACGACAGCAACTGACTGCCATAAACCAGCTCATTTGTAAAACACACAATTACTTACCACTAAGGAGAAGCATCTAAAACGGCACGGAAATTGCTGGCAGTGAGAGCCGAGTGCCTGGGATAAGACACGCACCTGGATATTCGGAGAGACACAGCTACCCACTTCCGAAATACCTTGAAAGCAGGAATGAAACAAACTCAGACACGCTGAGCCGAACACGGTGACCTTGTCTGCAACACAGAAACTTCTCAGCAGCAATCTAGGAATGTTTTGATCTTCTTGGCACGCTTGAAAACACCTCCTGGCCACGGATAAAAAAGAATCCTTCTGCAAACAGCACCCGTGCACACCGAAATGCTGAGCGGACTCGATTTCAGCAGGCTTAAATGCTATTTCAGCCCATGTTGTCTCCGTCCCACCAGAGGGGGGGACGTGAAAGCAGAGAGTTCAGTTGTCCTCTCGCTGTCACCACAGTGTGCTTGAGGCTTTCCAAAAACCTCCCATCGTTTCCGCCGGGTGTTGTGCCAGGAGCAGGGGGTGAGGTTCCTAGAGAGCACAACTGAGCAAACAACACGGCTGCAATGCACAAAGCCACCGGGGACAAACCTAATTCTACCCCAGGAGTTTGCTCAGGAATGGTTCCACTCTCCCCAGCAGCAGTTTTCACACCTGGGGGCTGTAAAAAGTGACTAAGAAGAACAACCCACTCCTCAGGAGATTTAAATTTATAAGGGGTTGAAAGCTCCGCTGAAAAAAATCCTCATATTGGATAATATCGCAATACAGGCCCCTATGGTACATGCAGCCTTAAAAATCCAGCACGAGTGGCTCCTCTAAAGGAAGGGCTAAAGGTTGCCATGATGTACACAAGCACAGCACTGCGTTGGCCATTTCTGAAGGGCAGAGGCAGCCTCTTGCACCGGAGGAGACCTCAGTCTCCTTCCCACCACAGTCCTTCCTTCCAGCCTTCCCTCACTGACAACCAAGGTTTCTTTGCCAACCTGCAGAGATGAGGCTGGAGCTCCAGGTATTGCTGCCAGGGGAGATTCCTGGTCCTTCCCACCATGGTTTGGGGAGCCCAGAAAAGAGCCAGGTCCCTCGAAGACAAAGAACTTCAACAAGGAGAAGGCCACCAGGACCTCGGTGGACAGCACCGGAAGGGAACAAGATGGCTCTCATTCCACTCTGCGGCACCATGACTACCAGCAGTGGCTACAGAGCCACCAGCTACAGTTTGGGGTTTAACGTCACCAAAAACTCTGGGACACCAAGTCAAGCGCAAGGTCCGGGGACACTCCTGCTTGTCACCGTCCCACACTGGCAGCCACACGGCTGCTTGTGGCTGTTTGCTGGGATTTAAAACCCCTTCCCATGCATCAGAGAAAGGACACCTACAGAGCTATTTAAGAAATGCATCAATAAAATGAAAGCAATAGATGCCAGAAGAAAGAAACAGCCTGGAACAGCCAGAGGCCCTTCTCTGCCTTTCTCTCACCAACCAAAACCAGTGGGTGAAGCTTCTGCTGCCCTCGCTGATGACCCTCCATGTTCTCACCACGGGGCCATATTGTCCCCACGCAGCTGCTGAGGGTTTACCCACCTCACCCCCACGCTGATCCCAACAACAAAGTGTGTCGGTGCTCAGCTGACATCGTGGCAAGATGCTGAGCCAGCACCTAAACCTGGCACAGATCTTTATCAACCCCCTGATATTTCTGCAACCAAGCCAAGCTGACAGAGACGTGTCTGGTCACAGCAGGGGAGCTCCGTCCGGAGCTGGGAGGGTGTGAGACATGATGTCCGGCTGCAGATGAAGTAAAGTAAAGGTAAAGTCTGGGCTCAGTAACAGGCAGTGCATGCCATGAGCTGTGTCTGGCCTCAGCAGAGCTCTGAAGGATCCACAGCATGCGATGAGCTGCGTCAGGTGCAGGCCTGGAGCTCCTCTCCGGGGCTCCCCTGCGCAGTGAGGGCCACGGGGTTCCTGCAGGGAACCCCAGCAACAGCCAACGATCTGGGTCAAGACCCAGCAGGGCCCGGGACAAACGTCAAGCCGCCCCCTGGGAGGAGAAGGGGCGACGGGTGGCCGCGATGAGCTACCCCGGTCCTCAGCAGCGGGCCCTACGCCACGGGCCCCCCGCCCCCCGGGGAGCGAGAAAAGTCCCCAAGGAGAGCGGGACCACAGCGGGGGAGAGCGAGAAAGGGCGCAGGCAGCGCCACATCGCTATTGGCTGTCGCCGCCGTCCATCCCAGCTCCACCACCAATAGCAACTCAAGACTCTGCGGGCCTAAAGGAGAGTGCGCTCGGCCCCGCCTGGGCCAATAGCGTGGGAGAAGGTGGGCGGGGCTCCCACGGGCGCCGCGAAGAGGGGAGGCCAAGATGGCGATAAGGGGGGGGCCCGGCTGCCGCGGCGCTGCCCGTTGCCCCTCCACAGGCGCCCGCCGCCGCCCCCACCCTGTTCGGCGAGGGGCCGCGGGCCGCTCCCGCCGCGCAGAGACGCGGCTGGGTGGGGGAGCGACCCTCAGGCTGCGGCGCACAGGCCTCCCCCGGCTCCTTCCCGCCCGCCCGGTCACCTTCCCGCGACCCCGGCGCGGGGGTG
>NW_015090982.1:1668229-1718882 GCF_001431845.1 Calidris pugnax | reverse complement strand
GGGACACCCGCACAAGATGGTGGCGGCTGCGAGCGTAGCCCGGCCGAGCGGCGAGGAAAGGCGGCAGCCAGCGGGCAACCGGGGGAGGGGGCTGCCGCGCTTCCCCCCCCCACGGCGGGCAGGGACCGCCCCCCCCTCTCCGGTCCCTTCCCCCCCGCCCGGGTCACGCCGAGCCGGGAGGGGTCCCCCGGGAGGCTGCGGGGTGACGGGAGGGAGAGGGGGCGTCCCTCATGGCTGGGGGACCCCCATTTCTGGCACCCGGCGGCTGGAGCAGGGCTTTCCCCATCCTCCCCCTTCCTTGGGCTCGGCCACAGCTGTGGGGGCCCCTTTCTCGTACCCCCTAGACATGGGCTGGGCTCCAGCCATGGGGGTCCCTTCCTACGACCCCTCAGGCCACCGGTGGTGGGCATCAGATTTTTTTGGGGGCCTTTGTCCCACACCCATTTTTTTGCAGGGGTCCCCAAAACTCAACGGGAGCATCACTACTGGGTGATGGAGTTCCCCCCCACCCCAGGGAGACTGTAGCCTTGTCGCTGCCACCCTCAGCCCAAACCAGCAACATCAAACAAACGATGGGAATAATAACACCCTATATATTTATTTTCTAGTCTGATGCTTCGGGTCCAGATGGCCTCCTGAGGCGCGGAGGTGTGACAGGGTGGAAGGGCAGCGAAAGAGGGACCGAGTGAAGAAGTTGTGTTTGCAACCAAGATAAGTGCTGAGATAGGAGCTGCGGAGGCTCCTACGCTTATTTTTTAGAGAGCGCACCACATACTTGGGCATACATATGCTCCACCTCCCACTCAGGATTGTGCAGAGTATTGCATAATACTGCCAGCTGAATTTAGAGAATTAACTGAATTGTTTTCAAAGGAAAAAATGAATGCTATTTTCCCACGTTTCCAGTCCAACTGCAGATCTTTTGTCTTTTTAACGTATGTTTAATGGTGGAATCTGAGAGCAGCCAAACAGTCTGTGACAAGTAAGTTTTGCAAAGCACTTGGATTGGACCAGAACTTGTTGAAGCCTTAAAAGTATAGGAAAACATGTTATTTAACAGTGAACAATCTTACACATCAACCTCTAAGTACTCCTTTCTGTGTGTACCTCTTAATGCATCTACCATTAACACATCACAATTCAAAAATACATAATATATTTTGTACTTGTCCTGCGTGAAAAATAACATACCAGAGATTTCCAAATAAAGCCCCAGTACTTTCACTGGTTTACACAGGGTCTCTCCAAACCCCGAGGAGCAGCTGTGAAAGAGCACCACGCTCCTGTCCACAAGGGATAAATAAAATTCTATAGGTGTTTCTGAGCTGAGTGTCAGGAAGGCAGTTAAAGAGTAAATAAAATCATTTAAATAATCAATGAGCAACTTCATTGCCTCATTTTCCTTCTTTATGTGAGAACTTCACTTTGATTTTAACAGTGGGTTTTATTTGTTGGGTTGGTTTTTTTTCCCTGGCATTTTTTGGTTCTGATGAAACTTTTGCAAACTCTTTCCTTTTGACTTCAGTTTTGAAACTCTATGCTCTTAGATTTGTACTGGAATTGGCTTATTATAATCATGTTAGGTTCCAGTCTGGCAGAGATTTGCATATGTGCTTAATGTCAAGCACATGAATAGCCCCGTTAAGTTCAGCTGGCGGCTCGTGCACAAAGCGATGTACAGACATCTCTAAAGGCCCTGTGTTAGAATGTCAAAACAAGTTACCCATCGTTTAATTTTATAATGGAGCCGTGGAACTAATGTGTTGTTTGAAAAAAATACCAACCAAACACAACCGTTCTGAACTTATCTCGAATCCCAGAGGCACAACTTAATTCAATTTCTTCACTCTCCTGGTTTTTAAAGGGTGCGAGTTCAAACCCAAATGCAAGCAGCAGCCTAGTTCAAACAGAGCCAGGCACCTTCAATCCTCTTCGAATTTTGTTTCATGTTCATTCAAGTATATAATACAGACTTAAAAGGGGGAGAATAATATCATTTGGAATTGAGAACTGACCTTTTTTGTCTCTTGATTCATTAAGCCTGAGAAATGAGTGATGTTTATGTCTCTGTGCGTCAGCTGTTTGTTCTACAGCTGGTTTCTTCAGAATTGTTGAAATGAATATATGATTGCTAAAAAGGACCAGTGCTCGTTAAAGGTTATAAGCCTGGTATCTCAGAGTGATTACCCTCCGCCACAGTTTATTTCAACTGGATTCCAAGTGCTCGGCAGCACTTTTGAAGCCCCTAATTTTATGGGGAATATCTATAACCCTGTTCTGTCCCACCAGCCTCAGAGAGGTGACACGAGCGCTCAGCGTCATCACCTTGGTGATGTTATTATTTTAATGGTAACATACAAATCTGAGTTTTCAAATCCCTTTTTCAGGTGAAGTGTTCTGAGGAGGGACACGAAAGCACAGTTAGTGGTGGAAGAATTTTTATCTTTCCAACCAAACTTGGCTAAAAGGAGTTCATTCACTCGTTGAGCAGAAATCAATGAGGGTTGAAGATATAGACTAACCTTTCAGTATTATTTAATAGAGCGCAGTCCGACAAAAAAGGCATTATCCATCAGCCAAAGTGCTGACTGAATGGGTTGTAAAGCAGCACTTTGGCTGAACATGGCATTAAAAGCTGTATAAACAGAAAGAAATTGGGCAAAACATCCCATATCCCACATTTGCTGGGAAGCTGCTCTTTTCGCAGCACAGTGACGCTGACGGCCCTGAGCATGACTGCAATTAGCGCAGCCAGTGTTCATCCGCTTGGGGGGATAATGAATTAGTACTGGCTCTTTTGGTCTTCATTCAAGCTTTTTCTTTCATGTCTTGTTTCTTTTAGTTGGGGAAAAAAAAAGAGCCATAATCACATTATCAGCCAACACTCGCCTGACCCACGAGAGGGGAAACCGCAGAGGATTAGGAACTGTTTTTTCCTGGTTGCTTGGGCAAGAGTCGGACATGGAAATATGAGAAGGTATTACCATCCTTTGTACAGTATCTCAGATGTGTTCATCGTTTTCTATTTTTTTTCCTTTTCTCCCATTATCACATAGTTAAAACTTGAAAATTAGTTGTTTTATCTGCTACCTAGAAAGGTTAAATATGAAAACAGATTCTTTTCCCTATAGGATAAAATAAGCCTTTGGTTCTCTGAGATTCCGTAGATATTTTCAAAGCTCTGCACTGAAAGTTTTCTAGGTGGGTTTCCAAAGTGTGGTTCTGTTAAAAAATCCTGATGATTTTGTAGTGTCTCTTAAGAAAAAAAAAATAAACAATAATAATAATAGTAAATAAATCATTGCTTCATCTGCTTTCCTTTCTCACTGACATCTGAAAGTACCTAATAAATACATCCCATAAAATTGCAGCTTCACAGCCTAATTAGCTGTCAAAACTTACACAGAAAGATTGTTTACGATGAAGGCTTCACTTTACACATAAAAAAAAGTGCTTAAATAATGAACTCAGGAATAAATGCAGGAATAAGAAGCAAGTAGTATTTCAAGTTAAACATCTGTCTGTTGTGTGAGACACACACAAAGAAATTGTATCCATATAAATTTTTATCAGACATCCTTAATCTAAACAGCAAACATATTTCTGACAGGCCTAGTTTATGGAACTGGGGATGTTCACTAAATGGCTGAGTGATTTTTATCACTCAATTTTGTGTTTTTAAGTATATAAACTATGCAAGGAGTGGGGTGGAAACCCCGAAGGAATGTGTATCAGTTCTGTGTTAGTGTGGGTCATCTTCAGGCGTCTGCCGGGGCCATGCAACCCCTCTTTATTGGGCTGATTTTCAACTATTTTAAGCCTTGGCCTGAGTCACTGCTGTGTCGAGTAGGTGTTTTTCAAACTCCTTTCATGAAACATGAATATGATTTTTTTTTCCCTTCAAGTAGCAGATTCCTCTTCATTGCAATGTGTTCTCAGATGCCGTACGAGCATAAGGACAGTTGGTCTTTACAAATAGACGCTGCCTTTTCACTACCAACCTGCTACATTTCCTACTATTTTGAGTTCCTGGGTGGTTCATACCATGACAAACAAATACCTGCACACCTCCACGGTTCCTGGGCTTGCAGAACACTAGCATTTGTCAGGATATTGGGAATTGATCAACACCTATAAATACTTAAAGGGTGGGTGCCAGGAGGATGGGGCCAGTCTTTTTTCAGTGGTGCCCAGTGACAAGACAAGAGGTAACGGGCACAAACTTGAACATGAGAAGTTCCATCTAAACATGAGGAGGAACTTCTTCACTTTGAGGGTTGCAGAGTCCTGGAAGAGGCTGCCCAGAGAGGCGGTGGAATCTCCATCTCTGGAAACGTTCCAAACCCACCTGGACACATTCCTGTGGGACCTGCTCTGGGTGGACCTGCTTTGGCAGCGGGTTGGACTGGATGATCTGCAGAGGTCCCTTCCAACCCCAAATCATTCTGTGATTCTGTATACATCTCTTGGCATGCAAATAGAGAAGGTTGGAGGGCGCTGCGCGTGGATGTGATACACGTTGCAAGAAGTGGTTGATATATCCATTACCTGCTGTTGTGTTCATGCTTGTTCTTTCGCCCATTCCTATCAGAAGTCCCCGGTGCCTCTTCTGTGCTCGTCCTACGCTCAGACAGATGATTCCTGAAGGACATCTCAAGTTATTCTCTAAAGCTATAGAGGCTCCTTTTCAGCGACCAGTATATTGCTCAGTATATTATGAAGGTGTTTTCTCCAGACAGCCAGCAAACTCCAACCCCCCTCACTCAGGTCTGCCTGTCCCCTTTTCACAAGGGGCAAGATGACTAAGAAATCACACGCTAAATTCCCATTTCCAGTGATTTATCAACTCTGAATGGGTTCTTCACCTTAAAAGATGAATTTCTGAAAGAAAGCTCTATACTCCAAAAGTCTCCAAGAATTTACTCACTTTTTCTTTAGAAGACTAAGCTTTTAGGACTTTTCTGCTTCTCTATATCCATAGCTACATGTAGTCCAGAGGCCGGTTTGCCTCACCCACCGTCCTGAGACATCTCCCTGTGTGTTCTCACACACCCACCTAGATGATGACCCTCCTCTGCTGACCACCAAACCTCATTTTACCAAGGCAGAGCCAGCTCTAAAGGTCTGCAGCTCTCCAAGGGGCTCACGGCAGCTGCTGAGAGCTCCTCTCTGACCTCTGTTAAAGATTACACAGAGGACATGGCAGCCAAGTCAAATGCCAGGTTCAAAAGGACAATATTTCAGCTGCTGTTTGACCGACGCAGCTGGAACTTTTCCCTTCCGCTGCTCAAGGAAAACACAGGTTGTCTCACACTGAGGAAGAAAAAAGGATGGTCCCTTGCTCTCATCAAGAGAGTTCTTCAAGACAGAGCCAGCAGGGCACCATGCAGGGCCTCCAGCCCAGTTTTTTGGAGTACTTCATAACAAAACCGTTGAATTTCAAGGGAAGTGTGGGAACATCACAAGGGTCTTGTGCTCCCTGTCCCTACCTACGAGTGTACATGGCCCAGAAAGATACGAGCCAAGAGACACCTCATCAGCACGGAGCATCTGCGCGGCTGAGCCAAGATAACATCAACAGCCTCCTATCGAAAAGCTCCAGCCGCTGCAGGGTTATCCCGAGCTCTGCACGAGCTGCAACGGAGACACAGCCAAGAAACACAATGTCACCTTATCCGGTTCCCAGTGGGGATGAGAGCTCAGAAAATTCTGGTACTGTTGCAATTTTCCCTTATTTGAGGTCTGTGCAGCAAAACCGGGTATCACTTAAGGCAAAGAAGAAAATGAGGGAGAACCGAAAGCGTACGTCCTGGCTAAACCAAACTAAAGTGACTCAGCAGCTGCAGAAGGGGTGGAGAGTTGAGAAATATCTGCATATATTGCTGAGTTCAGACACCTTCTCACCAAAAGCTTTTCCGTAGCCCTGGGGACAGTGTGCTCTGAGCTCTCGCACAACGAAGACACTTGTCTCTTGGCACATGTCCCTTGGGATGGACCTTGGAATGACTGGCTGGACCCGACTGATCGTGATAGGGAGGGAGATGCCAACTAGGAAGATATTTATGCTGCAGTCCAAAGGCGTTATGACAACTAACAGCCGTACCTGCTTAGCGGTGAAATATCTAGTGACTATATCAATAAGATGTGGATCTGCAGAGACATCAGATTTGGCTAATTTCTGAAGATCCCGAGTAAATATTCCGGCTAATGTGTGCTGAGCTCCTTGTTGCTTCACAAACTCTACTATTAAAGCTAGTTGAGATACACTTGCATGAGTGGCAGTCACACCTCTGGGTTGCAGGGTGGGTCTGTGCATGTACAGGAAAGGATTTGGAATGGTTTTGCAATTTAGAAGTATTTATAGTTTTTTGTTGTCAACTGCAGTCAGAATACATCAGCAAGAGATCTTAAGAGCTCTTTGGCAACCAAGGACCTGTAGTTGTAGGGGAAAACTGTAGGTCCTAAACAGATCTATTTTTGTGTACATATTTTTTTACATTGTTTTATATCTGACAAACCTGTGTCGCTGCTGGTGAGCCTCATGCTTGGCAGCTTCCCAGGACACCCCGCAAAAGGGACCAATGGCATAAGCCTGAGCAGAAGGTATTGAACCCAAGTGAATCACGGCTCTGTTACTGCTTGGGATCGTCTCTGCACTAACTTTGAGGAGCTGGAGCGGGTCCAGAGAAGGGCAATGAAGCTGGTGAGGAGTCTGGAGAAGAAGTCTTATGAGGACAGGCTGAGGGAGCTGGGGGTGTTCAGCCTGGAGAAAAGGAGGCTGAGGGGAGACCTTCTCGCTTTCTCCAACTCCCTGAAAGGAGGGTGTAGCCGGGGGGGGGGTCAGCCTCTTCTCCCAAGGAACAGGCAATGGGACAAGAGGAAATGGCCTCAAGTTGCCCCAGGGGAGGTTCAGATTGGATATCAGGAACAATTTTTACACAGAAGGGGTTATTAAGCCTTGGAATGGGCTGCCCAGGGTTGAGGCACCATCCCTGGAGGGATTTAAAAGACGGGTTGGCATAGTGCTCAGTGACATGGTTTAGTGATGGTTTTTATCAGAGTTGGGTTGATGGTTGGACTCGATGATCTTAAAGGTCCCTCCCAACCCAGACAATTCTATAATTCGTAACCTATGCAGAGGTTTATTAGAGTTCATTCTAACACTAACAACTTCCACCCATCAGCAAAGCTGCAGGTAGATGCCCAATTAGTGAATCTCTCTGTATAGATGGCTGCGCACTTGTATCCTGATCAGCCTATAACCAGCAGAAAATTAGGTCTTTTTTTCTTTTTTCTAAGTACCTCCATACATTTTGGGTTAGCAATTAGCACTTCTAGGACTGTAATTATTAACCAATGTGGTGTTAAAGGGAATATGTAACAGGTTGGGGGGTGTCCTAATACATATTTAAAGATTTTTTTGTGGGAGTGAAGCATATTCATTCATATTTTGAGCAGGAATAAAGGCCTGTCAGAGGGGAAAAAAAAAATTAAAAATCTATTCTGTAGCACTGCAAAGAGGGATAAATAGCCCCCAGAAACCCCATTGTACTTAGGAAACTCTGGCAATTAACTGTTTAATATATGGATAATGAGAATTTCCAAGCACAGAGGAGGAAGGAAAAAAATTATCAAAAAAATACTGTCCAATCTCCTGGACTCAACTCAGGTACCACTGGTCAAGACCAAGCAGTTACTTGCTTTAGAATAAGCCACACAAGTGCATCTGGGATGTATGTCAGAAGGACTAATGAGGGGTATTGTCTACAAGATCATCAAGATGAATTAGAAAGAGACCCAGGAATTTACATAAGAAAAGTATCAGAGTTTGAAACTATCTGGGAGTCCCTTTATTCCCCAAAATGCCCTTTCTTCCGCATCTGCTATCCTGGACTATCACCACCCTGGGGATAAATTACACTCCGTTTACTCTTAGATGAGACCCAAACTCACCAAGGCAAGAACCTGCAGACACAGTTGTAATAACACCACAGCTACGTTCAGCTCCCATTCACTTGTTTTGTTCTTGAATTATTTTTCATCTCCGTTCTCAGGGTAGTAACATTTCTAGCAAACACTTATGTCCTGGAGTGGTGGCTTGGGACACGGTGACACATCCGCATCAAAAACTGCCAGCCTTCAGATGATATCAGTATACTGCCAGTACATCAAATTACTTTAAAGATCAAAACATACTTTTAAATTCGAATGAACTATTTAACATACTGTAGAAGCAAAAGATGGAACAAACTTTCCCTGGAGGGAGGGCCCAGGTGACTGGCTGGTCATAAAACAGCCTCCTCCTGTTTATGTATCATGCTCTTTTATCACGATGATGTCTCAAACATCTTTCCAAAGCAATTAAACCCAGGCAAGTTGTCTGGATTTTCTCATATTATATCTTTTTCTTGTCCACATCCAGGAGCAAAAAAAAAGAGATTATCATGTTGTTTTTCATCTCCTATAAAACTCCACACCTACTAAAGAAGGGCTGGCTGGGACACACTCTGCCCAGGAGCACCACACTGTCCAACTCCGTCACACACGGGGACTCCCAGCATCTCAGAGAAAGTAATTCCTTGTAGCTACCAAGAATTACTCACTAAATAAGGAAATGCATTAAAATTTGCATAGACAAATACAAAATGCAAAACCTCAATGAAAGTGCAATAAAGGGAAACCGTGGAGCTCTTTCTCACAAGGATGTTTTCTAGCCTGTACTGGATTTTGTGAGATGTTCTATTTAATAAGATTATTTTAGGTGTAGACTGAAGGAGCCAATCTGATACCGAAAAACTAAGATATCTGAATTTATTTTCTGTGACCACTGAGTTGATTTATTGTGTTCCTCTTTCTGCTAATACTTGATTGTTCATGCAACATACTTTGCTGCTTTTTTTCCCCCCATTATATGAACTTTTTTTTTTTCCAATTACTTTGAGAGCTGAGCCTGACAATTGACTATTTTCCCAATCATCTTTTTAGATGTTTCTGCATTTTGAGGAACAAGCAGCCGTTAAAGAGAACCAAAGCAGAGGATCCCTGGTTTTACTGATCCCGTGGGGCAGAAGGTATGAGAATATATGGGGTGAGGGAGATAAAGGCAGCCTGGAGCGGGTAGTGGGGTGACTCCAGGGAGAGGATGTTCGGCCAGAGATAAGCGTGGTGGAGGGAGAACCATTGGGGAAACCAGGCTGAGCAGAAAGGGAGAGCAGCAGGACTGGTGGATTATAACCCAGTTCCATGGGACACCCTGTCTGTCAATGTGGGAAATGGCCTTGAATTCCCAGGATGTGTTTGCAGCACTAACTGCAGGAGGAGACGGCACTGATCAAAACCCAGGGAATTAAACAAACAGAGCAAAGAAAGAGGAGGCAGCGGCTGTGCAGAGGGAGTTGTGTGTATGGCAAGGGTTGGGAGCTGCCTCTGAACACAGACCTGTCCCATGACCGACTGGATTCCCACAGCATCCTGGCACCGACACTGTCCCAGCAGCCTTGCTGTGCTGGACGTTGCTTGACTGCACTCAGATTGGATAAAGTCTTGTTATGCTGAATTTCACTTATTTTGCTTAGGAGTCACCTTCCCAGACAATTTTACCCTTTTTCTTTACCTTATCCATAATTAACAAACTAAAACCTGTGCTTGGAAGGACTAATGAGAAGAGAGCAATGAAACCCCTGCTCTCTCAAGTGGACAAATATGAGAAAAAAAATAATAAAGAAACACCAGGTAAAATTCTCCCAGTTAAAGTTTCAATGAGAATATATTTATCTTTTGTGTTGAAAACTGTTTGGCGTGCTTCCCCTGCAGCAGAATAAAGTCCAGTGCCCACAGCACAGCGTCGTTCTTGTGTTGGCACCCAGAGAAGTCCCACAGGCCAAGCGATGGCCACCAGGCAAGGCAGCATGGAGTAAATCCAACCTGTCATCCAGGAAAGGTGAATCCCAGCCATGGCCGCACTGGTCACTACAATGACATCCCACTTCGCTTCTTTGAGTCCTTCCGCGCGATGGGACTGAAGGACAAGATCTCCTTGTAAATGTGCTCTTGAAAAAACAGAACAAAAGAACCGTGAATGTGTGATTTTAGGGGACACAAATTAAAGTTTGACTGTTATATGTGCAGAGAGGGGGTATTCAGCAGAGGGGATATGGCAGGTACAAGCTGGAAGAAAGAGATAAAGTAGAGAGACAAAAAAAAGTCTGTCTGAAGAGCTGGAGGGATCTTTGCTGGATACATAAAAGCAAGAGCAAGGGAAGGGAGATGTGCACGATCATGGAGACACCAGCAGGCAATTGCAGCCTTGCTCAGCGTGTGCACATTAAGGGAGGGAGGTAGGAAAGTCTCATACTAGACGGGAACCTCAAAGAAGAGAAACTTCTTACTTTTCCACTCTTCTATCGAAAGCTTTTCGTGTTCCAGAGAATCATCGTAGGACTCTTGCGCCTCTGTCTCCTCCTCGATGTCTCGGAACTGGTCAAAATAGGGGTGAGCCAACGCCTCCGTCGCTGTAAGACGCTTCTCCACGTCCAGCTGCAACATCTTGTCCAGCAGGTCCACTGCTGTAGGAGAAGACAGGAAGAGGGCTAAGCATGCGGACCAGTGTTCCCAGCACTATATTCTCCAGACATGAAAAAGAAAGAGATTCCTCGACCTGGCCATGGTAGCATGGAGCTCCTGTCGGTGGGCATGTGAAGGCTGTTCAACAGCAGCCTCAGGGAGCTCTTACTACAGAAACGGAGGTGTACATTGTGCAGAAATAACAAATTAATCTGAAATAAGCCTTGCTGCACAGATGGGGTTGCAAGAACATAAAGGGCAAGCCAGTAACTTCAAGATATTTTTCAGTTTTAATCATTTGCTTTCACTCTGACCCTTGCAACTCAAAGTAATCTTAACATGAGTAATCTATATAGAAATCTATACATCCCTGGTAAACAGGAAGGCAGGAAACCCAGATACCAATCAGTCTGTCAGCCCTGTTCCTCTTCGGTTTTAACATCTTAATGCTCTCTCTTTCTTTCAGCTTTTAGAAGAGTTTTGCTCTCTCTCACCTCTACCATACTTGGGAAAAGAGCTCCTTGTAAGAGATCAATTTTTACCATGAAAATTGCACATCTCAGCTGCCTGTTAAATATCAATAGATGAATGTATTCAACAAACTGGATGTAAGCTGTACTCTAAAAATTAATAAATAAATTACTGGCAGGGGCTGTGGGGTTCTCTTAGCACTTTAACAAAACCTTACATGTGGAGCTGGGAAACAATAATGAAAAAAGAAGAGCTGTTTTATTTATCTAAATGCTACTGCTTATAATATCACCTGCTTGGCTATAAGCAACAAGCTCTGGAAGCCAACATCAGCCAAAATTCATCCCAACTCTCATACCAAGTGGAGCTGATATTTACAACCGTCCTAATTCCATCATTTGCATCCCACAACTGAGAACATCCCATTATATCCAGCACCTGCTCTCTTCTGGCTTGTTGATACGAGAGCCGGAAGTTTATCTCTTCCTTAAATATTGTACATTATAGGCTGTGTCATTTTAAAATTAAAAAAGAAGAAGAAAGAAGTACATGGCCAAGAACAGCAGAACATCACCATTGTAATAGCAATAAAGAATAATTTTCCTTTTAATTAATATATATTTGCCCTGGGGAGGGGCAGGGGCACAACCTGCAAAGGAGAAAAGTAGCAAGAAATTATGAGAAAGAGGAGGAAAAATCCAGCCTGGAGCTGTGGTGGTCAGCCTGCCTCCATCCCACTGTGAAAGCTCCTGAGAAATGCTGGAGATGACTTACCCTGAGGATTTGCTTTGGGGAAAAGCATAGACAAATCCATCTTGGGGATTTTAGGAAGGGACTTGATATAACTCTTGGCCTGAAAGAGAGAGAAAAGCGTGGGTATTTACTGCAGGTGGGGAAGTGCCAGGAGTGTACATTTCAGTGACCAGTTTGCAAGGAACTGCTTTTATCAATTGAGATACAGAAATATTCCTGCTTTAAGGGCCAAACTGGAGAACAGAGGAGGTCGGTGGTTTGCTGCGGCACCAGGCACCTCACCCAGAGTCCCTGCAATCCACACCAACTCCCAATGCAATGTCAAATCCATCAGATGTGCCACTAGCACAGAGGAACATAATCCTTGCCAAGGAGAACAGGCTGCTGTCATAGAAGCGGCACCTTTCCCCCCTCAAAGACATGGCCAAATTCACCTCTTCCATCTCAAAGACACAGCCAAGTCCACCCCTCCCCACCCATACCTCTGCCAGTGAGACCCGTGTCCAAAGTGACCTTTCTTACCGCTTTGTCCTCCAGCTTCTCCACGAAGTCTTCTCCTGGATGCCCCGTTACTTTCAGGATCTGAGTCAGCTGATCGAGGTCTGGTGGGCCGCGTTAAAGATCACCCAGTCTAGAAGCCAGTCCTGGCCACCCCCCAACAGCTCATCAGCCCGTGGAGAGCCCAAGGGCCCATGGAAGCTACGAGCAGGTTACGATACAAATCCAACAGAGGTGTATTTCTAAGTGTGGCTTGATCCCTTCTTGTCTTCTCCCTCTTTTCCTCACCAAAAAGGCTGGTCCCTGCGATTACCTCATGATGAACCAGACTGACACATGTTTTTCCTCAGTAACCTTGTTCATAAAAGCCCTTTCACACACCCCAAGAATTATTACTCCCCCCGGGGAAAAGGTTCAGCTCAAAAGGATACAGTCTTTTCCTTTGAACAGCGTTTTCCCAGTGAGCATTTCTGCCATGATACAGCCAATAGACCAGATATCCACTGTTGAGTGAGAAAAGGATTAAAAAAAAAGAGATTAAAAAAAGGACAGTAAAAGGCAGCAATTAGTTCTGTGGCTGTTGGTTGGTTGCTTTGCTGTTTGCAGCAGGCACTGATTTAAATTTCACTCCCATTTTCCACCCTCCCCTGTTCTTTCTGTGCTGCTAAAAATCTCTGCTTTCATCATTTCCCCAGGCACTGGGCTTTGGGAGTTGAGCAACAGCTCTGGGACTCGCTCTGCTCCAGGGGACGCCAATGAGAAAGAAGAAAACCATCTGGAGGATGAGGTGAGATTTGACCGAGGCGTGACAGCAGGATCCCCAGGTTTGTCACCAACCGGTGACACCGCCAACGCCAGGCAGCTCACCTGTCTGGTTGTAATGCATCCAGTTCAGAATGACTTCTGGGGCCCTGTACCAGCGCGTCACCACGTAGCCCGTCATCTCAGCATCGGCGTGTCTGGCCAAGCCAAAATCCAGAATCTGCAGTTGAGCAAAGGAAAAGGGAGAAGAAAGGGCAGAAAAGCAAAGAGAAATCCTACGGGCAAGGGAGAATCTACTTCTAAGAGGAAATGAAGCTGATCCAATCAGATAATAATGAAGCACCAACTACACCACAGCCACCCACAGCTCGGTACAAAGAACTAACAGGTTTGTCTTAATTCCACTGTAAATTACAAGCCACTGCAAAACCAGTTGTGTGAAGACCCTGCCAAAAGGAGCAGTGCTGTGGGCTACCCAGAAGGTCACTTCCTTTCCCGACACTTACATTTCAACTCTGTGAGCTTTATTTAATTGAGTTGTTCTACAACCTGGGGGCGAAGGCGTGCTGGGAGCCACCCCGACTCACCCTTTCCTATAAAAACACCTTGTGGCTCACAGGGGGTGGCCTCTCCCTCAATACTGCAGAAGAACATTGCTTGACCCCACCTTTATGGACCATGGAGCCATTTCCTGTGATATTTATTATGGAAAACAGATGCTGGAACACCAGCGAGCTGCGAACAAACCCTTCAGAGCAATACTGAAAATAACTTCTGTCTGGAATCACAACCACCGTGTCAACAAGAACCAAAGGGTAACTGGGGCTGAATCCAGCTCTCCTTCAGGGATCGTCCACCCAACACAAGGGTTGCTCAGCAGTACTGAATTTATTTTGGAAGACATTCCCAACTGCCATGCCACAGGAATGACAGCGACAGGATGTTCATTCCAAGTCTTGGGCCCTGATTCAGCAAGTTACATCAGCAGGTGAGTATTTCCCACTGCCTGCAACTGCCGAGTAATGAAACGCCTCAACTCAAGGCTCAGAAGGCGAGAGGAAACATGACGGTGCCAAATTCCTGCTGGCAGAGCAGTTCATCCCTGATCTGATATGCTACATGCTGCTTTTCCACCTACCTTGAGCTGACAGTCTTCGTTCACAGCCAGGTTGCCTGGCTTCAGGTCCTACCACAGACAAAAGCAGAATAATAAGGATGTTTTAATTTGCAAACGCATCAACATGAGCCTCACCCCAACCTCGGCTCCCCGTTGATGGGATCCCATAACATCGCAAGCCCAGTGTTGATACAGCAAGGACACCTTGCCTGCTATACCCTGAAGCTTTAGATTACTATTTTATTTGTTCCTGAAACAGTTTTATTTTAGAAATGGCAGGGTTTAGGCTGAATTGGCCTATGATGGCAACAGATACTCTCCCCCCACTTTCTTGCTCCAGGAGAAAAAGGGAGAGAGATAAAGAGATTTACAAGTTTAGAATGAACTAAACTACTTCTAATGAAATATGAAAATTAAAATGGAAATAATGAAATAGATACAATATATACAAAACTGTATCAAGCTCCCTGGATGATGTCACCGGCAGGCAAACCGGGACAAGAAAGCACCATAAATTGCTTCTCAGCTCATCAGAAAACACAACATTTCCTCAAAATGCTGCACAGATAAGCAAATCAAACACCTACAGGGAGTAGGAGGGCAAAGGAGGAGGACACCAGAGAAGCAGAGGAGGCTGTTAGTGAAACCATGTTTAAGGAATTTATTAACTTTATGACCCAGCTGTGTTCCTCCCAAACAGACAAAAATCAGAGTAACAGCGCCCAGGAACTCACCCTGTGGATGATGCCGGCTGAGTGAATGTACTGCAATAAAAAGATGAGCCACAATGTGAGCACCAGCAGAGAAACGAGGGCTACAAACAAGACCTTGCGGAGGACACAACTCGGGTTGTCCCCAGCCCCCAGAGCAGCATATTGAAAAAGAAATCTCCACGCTGAATTCCTGACAGTATTTGCTGTTATGTGGCCTCTCTAAAGAGGTGACACAGAGCAGGAGAGGACGTAGGGAGCAATAGTTCATTAGAGCAAGTGCACTAATAGCTTCAAACTATAAAAGGCATCAGGATTACAGGTAGGAATATGGTGAGCAGAGGACAGGAGAACTTTGTTGGTTTGGGTGTTTAAACCACGTGGGAAAAAAAATCATTAAACCACAAAATTGGAAATCAGATTCAAGTTGCAAAAGCTGACTATCTGGCTGTTATCACACCAGTTAAACCTTCTGTGTGTTCTCCCCCCCATTATTTAAACTCAAGATAACAGTGATCTGGGGAAAGGTGTGATTAAGGTGAACTTGTTAGTGCCTTAAGCCACTGCTCTGACTCCAGGTGACAATATCAGAGGGCAGCAGTAAGACATTGTCTCCACATCGCAGGGTTTGCAGCAATTGCTCTCTGCTCTCCCAGAGCCAGCTACGGCAGCATGGCCCTTCCTTATCCTATTGAATAGAAAATCATCCCCTCTGTCTTCTCCCCTGAGAGCTTGTTAGGAATTCAGCAGAGGCTCCCTTTGCTACCAGCCTCTTCCTTTTCACATGGAATTTTGCTGAGGGCTTGGGCAAGTCAGAGAGTGACACAACCGCTGTCACAGGAGAACTGTCACAAGGTCTCTGACTGCCAATTGCTCCCATACCCGGGTGACTGATGAGAACAGTCATTTTACTGATGTGTGCTGGAACAAGAGTAGTTCAACAGCAAATATCTATTCTCAGGGAGTGCCCCTGAGAACAAACCCCCAAATCTTCCCATACCATGTTGGAAGGGGGGTTGGTTATGGTCAACCCAGAGGTGACGCATAGAGGAGACACGGGGAGTCACTAAACTCCTCCATACCCACCTACCTTCAGCCCTTTCAGCATTTGGTAGACCAGGTACTGGATCTTTTCATCACTGAATTCATGTCCCATGATCTTTTGTAAATCTGTCCGCATGTAGGGCATCACCAGGTAGCTAAAAGGCAGTAAGACAAGGCCCTGAGTCTAGAAGAAAAACACAGGGAACCAGGCTAGCCTTGTTCTCACTTGTTTTGGGTTTTTTTTTTTGGCTGTGAAACTTACTGTAACCAAGAGGAGTTGTTGTGACAGCGTCCCTGGCTACACCAACAATGCCTGTGGTGATGCTGAGCTTTCAACCTGCTCTGAAAATTGCTCTTTCTCCTCCCCTCATATTGGATATCTGACGTCAAGTAAGAACAAGGGTCTTCCAAACTTTAATGATCCCAAATTAGTTTACTTTAGACCTCTGTGATCAGTTCCGGACAGCCTTACACCATCTGGGAGCTGAAGCACCTTGCACAGCTTTAAAGAGTCTTGCAAAACCACCGCGTTGGCTCCCAAATTTATCTGTGTAATGTTCTGCAGCCCTGCCTTGAAAAGACATCTCACTTCCTTCAGTCCTTGGCCTGCCTGCTGCGACTGCTTATTAATTAGTTGATGGTCTTCCAGCAGGAACTGCTCTGAGAACCCTCAAACCCTTTTCCTGCAGGCTCCTAAACACCCAGCTGTCGGCCGAAACCCCAAACCCTGACACACGCTCCTCATGCCCAGGGATGGGGAAGGGAAAAAGACTCGTCCAACCTGACCATCGATCAACACTGAGGGAAACGCCAAAAATAAAATACAAAGAGCCAGAATCAAGATTAAGAGAAAGCCAGATCCTTTAAATTCTTGGTTTAATTGCCCCAGGGCCTGATGAACAATACTTCTCCCATCCTGAGTGCAGCCTCTCAGCTCAGCACTAGGTTACTGTGGACCACGCTGCGTAGGATCCCCCTGGGAATGTGATGCCTCCTCCTTACACACCTTGCTCTCTATACACCGTGTTCTCCCAGCTGTGAGCACGGCATGGGATCTGTTGACGTATTCTGACTGTTTTAGCCGTGGGAACTGACTTGTGCTTTTGATTCTCCTTGTTATTTGGGGGGTGTCTGGCTTTAGCCCGGCCCCTTTTCGGCTCATCCTGTTGGGCTGCACCCCAACCCAAGTTCTTCCCCACCTGAGTCTAGAGAGAGCTTAACGCAAATGCCAAACTTACAAATCCTGGAATCCCTGGTAGGAGGGGGCGGAGGTGAAGACATCGAGCAGCCCAATGACCTGATGGAGAAGAGAAGCCCATGTTGAAACCTGGAAAGCATTTGCTGTACACGTGGGACTCAGGTAATAGCTCTCCACCGGCACACGCGTATGGGTGAGCACGGAGAACTCCACCTGAGGAATCCGAGGACTCTTCACTATGCTGCCTGGCTGCTTTTCCTCTTACTAATACACGGGAGCACCCATTACACATCTCCTCCAGCCTGGTGCCAGCTGGGCACAGCAATCAAACCCTGAGACTGCCCGCGTGTGCTAAACATCAGGACAGCTCCATTAACACAAAGATGATGCCATCCGAAGGGACTTGCTCCCAGGTGGCGAGAAAATCCCCCTTGTTTCAGCAGGAACGGAGAGAAAATGAGTACTTACGTTCTCGTGTTGCATGTGCTTGAGCAGCATGAGCTCCCTGTACGCTCTCTTGGCAAAGATCTCCGACTGGAACGGGCGGCAGAGCTTCTTGATGGCTACTTTCTCCCCCGTCTTCTTGTCTATGGCCGAACTGCAGTGGACAAGTAAAACCCAGTTTTGACATTAACTATGTTTTAACAATTTTTGCAACACCAAAGGTCCTCCCCTAGAGAAGAGCTAATTCTGAGCCTCGTAGAAGGACAGCAAAGAAAAGCCCTTGGTGTTTCCTGGTAGAGCTCTGCACACGCAGGTGTCACCGTGACCCAGGGCAGCAGAACACAGCCCCTGCTCCTGGGAGGACCAGGTGGGACACCAAAAGAGGTATGAATGACCTGGTCTTTAATTCCCTTAACCTGCACAAACGAGCTAGCAGAACTGCAAGAGGAGGAAAACACAAATGCTTAGAGGTGAGGATTGGGTCTAACTCTGCCTTCTCCTTCCCTAAGGCACGGAGAGAAAGGAATAAAGCAATTTCTGCTTTGCCATCTGCTTGGGGGTCGTTGTCTTTTAAAGGTACGTCAGCCTTCGTTGTGTTCTGGAGCAAAGACAGTGGGTATCACATGCTGAAAACACAGACTTAGTTCTCCTGCTGTATGAGTGCCTAACAGCAGCTCAAGCTGAAAACAGGAGTCTTTTTATAAAACTAAGGAAAACGTGGCACAACAGCCCTCTCTGGGGACGGGACCTGGGATTCCCTCCGGTCATGTTTGCTGTCTGTGGCCAGGCAGGGTGATCCCACCACGCTTTCTCTGCTCTCTCTGCTCTTTGCTCAGGCCCAGATTTCACCAGATAAGAGCTGGGGAGGGAGCTCCTTGGGCAGAGAATGCTGCAATTCGGGATTCTCGGTGCTGTTTTCCAGGGGGGATCTCGGTGCACTCCATCTTGATGCCTTGGGCCCTCCCTGACCCCTCCAAGAAGACAACAGGGTTTTCCCTGGCAAATTGCACTGTGGGTTTCCAAGCAGTTCCTGCCCTTTGTAAATCTTTATCTCTCAGGGAAAGGGAAGGGCTGTAAATTGGTACGTTCGGTCCCATGTTTAGCTGTCCCATGTTTAGAGGGACCGAGCACTCGTCAAGGCTGGCATTAGTGCTTTGCACACACCCTCCAGCCTTGCACAGACATTGTTTTCCTGCTTCCTTCCCAGAAGGGACGTGGGATTCATCCCCACCAGTCTCCAAACGCCCGGCTGCAGCCACAGCTCCTTCCTGGAGGCCCTTGGAGCACCCGAGAGGAGGAGGGGCAGGTACCATAAAGCTGTAAAGCAACGTCACTGTCACCTCCAGAGCCATCATCAGCGAATGAGAAGGGAAATACCGTCTATAATAACACAATCAAAGAGGGCATTTTGCTGGGTTTAGGGCTGGTTACAGAAGGAGAGATCGGAATATCCTGCTCCACGTGGCTTTCCCTCCAGTTCAACGCTGAGCAGGGGTGATCAGATCCTCGCTGCAAACCTTGGAAGTCTCTTGCGCAGCTTTTTTCCCTCTGTCAGCCACAAACGATGGGTGGTGGTGTGTCCGCCTGCAGCTCTCATCAACCTCCCCAATACCATCAGGGAATCTCCCTGCTCTGGGCCACCGAGGTCCCTTCCAGTTGCTCTAAGTTCCATGTGATGGGAGAAGAGACATCCTTCGAGAACTGCCACGGGAGTTTTGTCAATGCATTCAGATGGGGAAAGCGAAGGGAGCACAGGAACACGAGGCAGCTTCGGCGCTGAAGATGTCACAGGGCATCTCAGGCGTCAGGGAAGGGTTGTCTCAGTTTCAGGACTTCAGAGGGTGTTGGCAGAGGGGACAGCACAGCATAGTTCTCCAAGGAGCCGGGGAAGTAAAAGGAAGGGACTTGGACCACGTAGTCAAACAGCTTCTGCGGAATTCACGGCAGATTTCCTAATCTGAGGGTGCATGTTCTTACCTGCCTTCCCAGCTGCTGGCCTGCAGCACATCCACAGATCTACCCACTGCTCAGCATGGGACACTCCATCTCCTGGGTGATGGAGCTTCAGCCTGCCCAGCTCGGACACCACTGTCCCCCTTGTGTGAGGCAGAGCTGAGAGTGAATTCAGTTCTCCTGGTGGTGGAGAACCCACCACGTTCCTCCCAGCAGAGGTCTGATGAACGGCTGAAGTTCAAAGTGACACTGGGCAGGCAGCGCCGTGTCCCCGCCAGAGATTGGCATGACCAGCCTCGGAGGGGTCAGAAGACTCTTCTTCCACAATTACATCCAGCAGGAAGCCGAATCGCTATGGGTTTGGGCAGAATTAATGTGGGAAGAAACACATCTTTGCTGTTTTGCTGGAGTTTCTCAGCTGCTCAAGGAGGTGTGAAAGCGGCAGATCCCAATAACGCTGCGACGGGG
Source organism: Calidris pugnax (assembly GCF_001431845.1). Classification (NCBI taxonomy): domain Eukaryota; kingdom Metazoa; phylum Chordata; class Aves; order Charadriiformes; family Scolopacidae; genus Calidris; species Calidris pugnax. The sequence continues at coordinate 1,698,901 of NW_015090982.1, read as the reverse complement.
AAGTTTCCCGGCAATTCCCAGCAGAGGACAGCAAATCCCAACCCCACAGGCTTCGAATCCCAACCCCACAGGCTTCCACTGCTGCGTTGTGCAGGAATCAGCACCAAACCGCTCCTGCTGAGCACTGACCACCCCGCACCCTCCCTCCCCAAGGTCTCCGGAGCAGCGAGACTTTCCCTGGGACCAGTAAAAGATTTGTCATTTGTTTGTTATTTCTTGCGGGCGAGGAAGCTTTGAAAGGATTTCTCTTTTCTCCCTTCTTTCCTTTATGACAAAACCCAGAAAACACTGTAGGAATATCCAAAATGCCAAGTTTAGCCCTAGATTTCACAGGACTCGTTTAAGCATCTCCAGAAACTCAAATGCACCTGGGGCGGGGGGCAGAGTGACGGAAGGAGACCCGGGGTGTCTCTCTGCAAACAGGCAGCCGGGGGACAAGGACAGAGCCTGGGGTTCCAGGAACTGTGCAGTGGCAGCTGACAGAGAGACTTTGCTCAACACCTACAAAAGGAGACACGCCTTTTTGTGGGGTTTGTGGTTGTTTGTTTGTTTGTTTTTTTCATCTCAGTGTGTTATGAAAGAAGAGCTCCCTCCAGATCCTGGACAGGGCTGCTTCATGTTGAACCTTTCTAACAGCCCCCAGTTTCCTCCAGTTCACCAAAAGCCACGCAAGATTCGGGTTCTGCTCCCTCTGGCTACAGCCACCTCTGCCCAACAATTAACAGCAGCTTCGTGCTCTCTCATGGATTGGGGATCATCATCAGCCAGGAAGAAGTCCCAGTTTGGTGCTGGTCCTGGTTTACACTTATTTCTAGCAATTTGATGATTGCAAGCTGGAAGCAGTATCACAAGCAGGGGTTGTGTCATCCAGCTCTGTTCCCTAGCTGCCTCGGACCAAAGCAGCAAGGACACACAGCAGAGGACACACTGCAGCCACCTCCACTTCTCCCACCCACCCCCATTATCACCCACAAATGGCTTTCAGATGCCCAAGTATTCCCCCCCCTCCACCGCCAGAGAGAAACCTTTGTGCAAACTGGAGACCAAAGCAGCTCAAAATCTGCCCAACCCCTGGCAGGGAGATGACACCCCACGCTGCCTCACCTGGTCCTGGAGCTGCTGTTGTCTCCAAGGACCATCACAACCATCGAGACGCTGCCAGGTGGGAAACTCCCCCTTCTGAGCCCACTGAGGTGGGGAACTCCTTTCTCTGAGCCCACCTGGGACAACCACGGGAGGAAACATCTCGCTTCTTTCAAGCCACCAAGTCTCTGAGCCACTGCCCGTTGCTCCGGAGCAGGACGCAAACTGCCTTCATCACACATGCAAATGGCCTTTCCTAATGGAGGGGTATCAACAGGCACCTCCTCGCTTACTTCCCCCCCCAAACCGGGCACAACACTTCCAATACCCTCAGACTCACCCCACACGGTGCCGGTGGGACCCGAACTCACCAAACTGAGCCGTAGGCTCCGGACCCCACGGGGTGGAGGGACGCGTATCTCCTGGGCAGCTCCCAGAGGGTTTTGTTCACCTCCTGCCTGTAAAAACCTCTTCTCCTTGCGATGTTCATCGCCCGGCGGGAGCGGGACTGCCACCCCCCCAGAGTACCGGAGGACAGGAGGGCTCCTGGGGTGAGACGGGGAGAGCGAGGACGCCTGCGCTGGTAAAAAAAGGCTCTAGTGAGTTTCCTTCTCCGTTTTCAGCTGTTGTGAGCGTGAAGGGACATGTCTTTGGGCCCTCCTCCCTCCGCCTCCACATCGGCAGAGGTGAGGCATCAGGTTTCCCGACACGCCTCGGTCTTCTCCAGGTGACTCGGGAACAAGCACCGAGCAGCCAGCTCTGCGGTAGGAAGGTCACTGGGACCCCCTAACCATGTCCCTGCTCCCACCCGGCCACCAGCCCAGGGAGAAATGTCCTCGTGGGGCTCGGATGGAGGGGGGGGTCTCGTGAAATCCCCGCTCTGAGCCAGCAGATGAGTAAGGACTTGTCGAGCCGAGGAATCTGGGGGAGAAGCCACAGCGCCGCGTCAGAGGAGCGGGGACGTTCTTCTTCCCAGCTGACGGAGCTCCAGGCTCGTGACGGGGGACATGGGGGTGTTACATCCACACGAGAGCGAGGACGGTGAGTTTCTCCCACGTCTGGCATCCCAGCAGAGTCAGGACGTGGTGGAAGGAGGCTGAGGTTCTTCTCCACCTGCATGGAGGTGTCACCTGTAGGGGACTGGGGAGCAGCTGCGAGATGGGACCATCCTGGAGGGGACTGAGGAGCAGCCGTGAGATGGAACCATCCTAAGAACTGCTGGTGCCCCAGTCCTTGCTGGGTCCAGTTCTACCTCCCACAGCGAGTCCAAGCTCTTCTTGGGTCTTCTCCACCAGTTCTAGAGGTCTGCAAGAAGGTTCTGTTCCTGGGGAGCAGAGGCGGCCTACGACATTTTCCTCTGGCTTTCAGAGGCTCAGGAGGGGTGGGAGCACCCCACACATGTCCCCAAGGAAGTGACTAAACTGGGCCCCACCATGCTGGCCCCATGGCTCATGCTGGGCTCTGCCCACCAGCCCTCGGCCCAGAGGCAGGTTACCCCATAAATGGGAATTACTGAAAAAAAACCACTAAAAGATCCATTTTTCCTGCTTACAGGCAACCACTCAATACGGATTAGAGTTGTCCCTTCAAATTGCCATGGCGAGAACTGCTGTTTCACAGAACACAAACCAGGGACAAGGAGCTCAGGCAGTTTACCCTTTTTTACATATACACCTGTAATTAAGTCCCGGGAACAGCAACAGGGCGGCCAGGAAATAGGCCGGGATCTGTAAATACCCCCATGAGCAAGAGGGGTGACAGTGGCAGCTCCTGGGACACCAGGGAAGGGGGAACTCGTTTGTCATGGCGTGAGCATGGCCCTTGCTCAGCGATGGGCTCCTGCAGCCTGTCCTTAATTAAGGAATTAAGGAGTTGGTAACCCCTCAGGCACGTCTTGGCTGCGGAAGGATGAATTAATTCCAGGGACAGATTCAAACTGAACGGGGAAACCTTGACTTCAGCAGTTTGATTTTTTTAAGTGTAGTTTATGGGTTTTCCTCCAATTCAATTCTCACTGATTTTAGTGTATATAATTTTTTTTTTTTGCTAACTATGATATATTGTAGCCGAGCACATTCAGGAATTGTGGATTTATTGTTTTCCTCCCAGGAAACAATAAGTGAGAGCTACAGTTGAGGCTTTTTCCTCTCCGTCTGTCCCAAGGCGAGCGGAAGGTGAAAAGGGGCTGGGAGGCCCCTTCTGTGTCGCCCAGAGAAACCCCCTCACTCAGAGCTGCAGAGCTCCAGGGCTGTTGGCTACCAGACTGGGACTGGCACGAACCACCCTGGTTCATCAAGCGCTGGCAACTTCAGCTCCCGAGGCTTCCGTTGGTGGGAAGGACAAAGCTTTGGGTGATCCTTCTTCCGAGTGAAAAGTCAGCAGCTCCTGCCCCCATGAACACTCTTCTATCACTAAATAGAGGCTGAAGAGGAAAAAAAATTCCTTTTAAAAAGCAAACCATCACAAACCAGTATCACTGGGGATGGGCCCTAGGTCCAGACAAGAAGCAAAACCCTGGTCTGTTGTGTTGAATCCCTACACCAATCAGAAAATAGAAGTATTTCTTCTGCATCCAGTACTCGGGGTCAGGCTCCAACTGAGTTCTGGGGACACAGGGACACAGGCTCGGTGCCAGCAGACACTCGGGACAACGAGTCACTGGCCTCGGCCCCCACAGGACATGAGGGGACCTTCACACCGTGCTACAACCGACCCATCAGCACAGGGGGTTCACAAGGACCATCAGCGCAGTACGTCTGAAAAATAAGTTTTATTTTTTAACCAGTGGTATCGTGACATCTTATCTGCAGAACCAATTACAGCAAAATTCAGGGCTAGAAACAAAATAGCAGGTTTTCCTCTTTAAATGCCGGGGGTGGCCAAGCAGCGCGGCACCGAGGGGAGTGTGTGCCTCGTTGTGCCCCACGGAGCCCGGGCTCCCAAAACGTCCCCCCACCTCACACACACACACGCACAGACACACACACACGCACACACACGACATCTATAGTTTTAAAAATCTTTAGCAATATTTCCGCCTGAAATCACACCGTAGCATCTACACATAAAATGGCTGATAAAAATAATCTTGCTGTAGGTTTACAATAGTATTATCTACATTTTCATCTCAACACCCCGACTGTGGGGCCAGCGGGGAAGGGAGGGTTTCTGTCTTGATTTTCTTGGTGTGGGGGAAGTTTTTACCCCAGAGCGTGGAGTAACTGCTCTCTGCCTCTCCCCCCAACACCTCTAGGGAAGTGTTTGACCTGAAGAGATCGCTGGGAAGATTCAATGGCTTCGTCATCCGCACCCCATCCCCTCGTGTTGCCTCTTCAAAAACCCATCACAAAACACTTCCTCCCTGGCGCCCTCCATAACAAGGACAAAATACTGCAAAAGCCTTTCTCCTCACATACAGGTCCTTTGTCCGCACAGGATGCCCGTCACAAATGTCTAAAAAAGCCTCCTCCACAAGTAAAAGGGGGTCCCTGAGCTCCCCAGTAAGTCCCAGTACAGACCCCACCGAGAAATGCCCCCCCCCTCCTGCCAGTCCCCACCTCTGGGCATCTCATTCACAGAGCCCCATAAAACACAAAACACTTCAACCCCATTTGGATTCAAACAAACTCCCTTTTCATGTTTCCTCAGGCAGAGACCAACCTGCTAAAAAACAGCCAAGAAGCTCTTTATCTGATAGGGTAAAAAAAAAACAACTAATCTCTAGTAAATGTTATTTTTATATATATAAATATTTATATTTATAGATATAGACAGTAAAAGGGAGGTTGTGGGTTTATGCATGCTCATTTCTTTGCTTTGGAATCCAATACTTCTAAAAAAACCCTTCTTTTCAGGAAATAACTTAAGTTCTGGCACAAGACACCAGAGTTCTTTGAAGAACATTTTTTTTTTTTTTTTTTTTCATTTGATCTGACAAGAAACCCTCCATCCCAAGCTCTCCTCCTCTGAAACCACAACACAAAGAAAAAAGATGCACGGTTCTATATTGTGTGTTTGATCCTTCCCTCGGTGAAGCCTCCGGGATGGCGGGTATTTCACAACGAGCTGCAGCACGAGAGGAAGGAGGCTGGGATTTCACGGCGCTGGCCGAGGGACCCACTAAAAGGGTTTCCCCCAGGATGGAACCACCCCAGCGCCGCCCCCAAAAAATAATGATGAAAAATCAAGCAGCTCTACATGCACAGACAACTACGACATGCAAAACCCCCCAGCTTTTAAGGAATAAAATACACAAAAGTGTGGCCGGCAAGAATCTTCTCCAGCCCCTGTCTCCTGGGAAGCCTCAAGGAGAGGAGGGGAAGAGGGAAAACCAGAGGAATACCCCGATACAGGGGCAGAGGCTGCTGCCTTGGACAGTGATTTCCTGATTCCATGGAGCTCACGCCTGGCCGGCTGGGAGCCTTCACCCTGAAAACCAGCGGGGTCAGAGATTTCCACTCCAGACTTCCTTTCCCCTCTCTCTTCCCATTCAATTTAAGGCACAAACATATTTACAGTTTCAAACAAAACCTTTTCGTCTTTCCAAGGATGAGACAGGAGAAGGCCTCTAACATTCTGCTGGACCAGGAAGATCTGGACGTAAACCAATCATCTGGCATTGAACGAGGACATCCCCCAGCCCCACCTTCAGGCCTGAGGAAACCAGAGGCCCATAAACCAACTTCCATCATTTTGAGGTTGCTTAATTGTAGAAGAATTGATAAACGGCAACGATTGTAACCAAAATTTGAAACGCCAGCTTCCCCACCTTGCCCCCAGCAGCACAAACTGGTCGAGCACAGTTCCTCTGGAAGGACAGAAGAGAAGTCAGAGCTTCGAAGGCGTCCCCAGGCCGTACACAGAACACAAGAGCATGCAGCATGTTGTCCTCCCCCCTCCCTCCCCCCCCCCCCCCCCCCCCCCAAGTTAACACACACAAAACCCCTCCACCAAGGAGAATATTGTTGTGACGAGGCACTTGGACGATAATCGGAGAGTCCCCGCAAAAAGGCCTTCCCCTCACAGTGACGTGGGACGAACAGGAGAGCGCCCTTCCTCAGGACTCCATCTCCTCTTGGTCGAGCGGAGGCGGCACAAAGCTAATCACTTCATCGTAAGTCAGGCCTGGGGGGGGAAAAGCAGGACAGAAACTTCACAGGCAGCACTAAAGACATTTAATTAAGAAGGAAAGAATGGCTCCATCATTCTCAGACTCACAGAGACAATAAAAGGCACTTCCAGAGCGTTGGGGAGATGGAAGTTTGAAAACACGAAGATACAAGCAACTGGCACCTACATGTTTGTATGCTCATAGCAATAATTAGTTAGCAGGGTTATGCTAATTATGTGCACAGCCCCTGATAGATTCACTCAGTGTAAGGACCTCAGAATGAACAGGGTGCCCATATTTTTATCATAGAAAAACAGAATGGTTTGGGTGGGAAGGGACCTTTAAGATCCCCCAGTGCTACCCCCTGCCCTGGGCAGGGACACCTCCCACCAGACCACGTTGCTCCAAGCCCCCTCCAACCTGCCCTTGAACCCCTCCAGGGATGGGGCAGCCACAGCTTCTCTGGGCAACCTGGACCAGGCTCTCACCACCCTCACAGCAAACAAGTTCTTCCCCACATCTCAGCTCAATCTCCCCTCTTTCAGTTTGAAGCCATTACCCCTCATCCTATCACTACATGCCCGTGTGAAAAGTCCCTCCTCAGCTTTCCTGGACTGGAAGGGGTTCCTGGAGCCCCTTGAGGGACTGGAAGGGGCTCCAAGGTCTCAACGGAGCCTTCTCTTCTCCAGGCTGAACCCCCCAACTCTCTCAGCCTGTCCTCACAGCAGAGGGGCTCCAGCCCTCCCAGCATCTCCGTGGCTCTGTCCTCGCTCCAACAGCTCCATGTCCTTCCTGTGCTGAGGAAGTTTCTTTTGTGCCTCTAATTACCACGACTAACTGAACTGCAACTTATGGAATGGAGCACAAGGGAAGCAGGCTGGCACTCTCCTTCCCCCAAACTCACTTTTCCATTCTTCAATCTCAAGTTCTCTGCTTTCAAACGACTGGTCGTAGGGGTCTGCCACTGGTTCATCATCTGGGTCGTGATACTGAGCGAAGTAGGCATGAGCCAAGGCTTCTGCTGCAGTGATTCGCTTGTCTGTGTCCAGTACCAACATCTTCTCTAGCAAGTCCACAGCTGCCAAAGCACCAGAACAGAAAAGAAAGGATATTAGAGCGATCTGTGTGATATTGTGCTCTGAGGTATAAGCGTGGAACAGCCCACCAGATAAGGAACCTGTAGTTTCTCAGGACCCACCCCATCATCCACAATTTCTTCCTCTTATACCCTCAAGCCCACATGTAGTTTGTAAGCTCTGGCAGTAGCACAGAGCTCTGTCCTGAACTGCTGCTGGTGTCCCAACAGCTCTTTGGGAGAGTGTGGGTGTCCCCAGATATCCCAGCATCAGGAAAAGCACAACACACAAAAAGCGATCCTTACCCAGGGGATTGGCACCAATAAACACATTTTCAAAGTCCATTTTCGGCATGTAAGACAGAGACTGAATGTAGTTTCTTGCCTGTGGAAATAAATGCTCTGTTGAAGTATATATATATATCCAGCCACCAAGACAAGACTACATTTCAATCATCCTGAAGCACCGCTTATTATGGTCTGTCTCCTCACTTTGCTTTCTCTTTACTTATTCTGCTACTTCCTAAGCCCATCAGCGTTATCCCTTCCCAACTAAAGGCCACTCGAGGGAGCAGAGGAAGAGCTGACATTCTGTGGGGTTCATGCAAGACTGAAAAGCAAAGAGGTGCTGTGAGAGCTGAGGGTCCCGGAGTCCTGGGAAGGCTGCGAGCAGTGCAGTGGCTGTGGGTGAACCTTACACCAGGGCACAGAGTGCAAGATCGACTCACATCCAGGCTTTCCTGGAGTCTCAGAAACTTCTCTGAGCCTCAGAAGTTGAGTACACACTGTCCAAAGTTTTCAAACAACCAACAAAGGTGGTTAATTGCCCACCCCATGCCACATGCGAGCGTCTCTCATTTCTAGAAGCAGCCAAGACCTGCCCTGGAGACCCCCCCTCGTCTGCTCAGGTCTCACCTCGTGGCTGGGCATCCTGTTAATGAGATACGCAGGGGGTGTTCCCGTCAGACGCATGATCTGCTGAAGCTGGTTAATATCTTAAAAGTGCCTCGTCAAGGGCTTTGTTAAAAACAGTGCAAAAACCATTTTAAACAGAAAACAGCTGCATACAAAGCATCTCTTCTGCAAACCACAAGGCAAAAGCCATACAGGCAGGGTCTCCACTAATGTTTTGGTGAGGTGGTTTTTTTTCAAATATTTGTGAAAAGTTCAGCAATTTCACTAGTGAACACTTAAACCAATGGAGAATTCACTGCTCCGTGGGTAACAGTGTCAGTGCAGGAAGGATTTCTGCCTGCCACAAGCAGCGTTGCAATACAATACAGTTGCATCCACCGTTTTCCAACAGTTTTAAGCCACCAAAGTAGACATTTCCTTTGGCTGAAGCTACTCCTCAAAAATTTTCCTACACAAAGCCTCAGGAAAACGAAAGAAAAATTCAAACAGAACTAAAAATTGTATCCCCTCCACTGGTTACCAGCCTTTTTTTCTTGCTACATAGAAAGTACTTAAGCTCCTTGTGGTGCAAAGTGAAACAGGCTCACAACTGACACCTCCTTCCAAACAGCTTTGAATGCGCTTGGATCTGTGGGTGAGGTGACAGGAGGCAATAAATGCAAAATTAGCAAAACATTAGCATTGCATAAGAGAGAGTTACAGCTCGTGTCAGTGAAGAGACAGAGAAAGGAAGAGCAAGGAAAGTAATGCAGCAGAAACCCACAATTCTTTACAGTGACACACTCAAGGTCCTCAAACACTTAAAAGTATTGCTATCTCCACACTGTACTGCATTTTATTTTTTTTTTAAGCAGACTCTTGATTTGGACCTGGCTAAGAGCAATTGTTCTTTTTTATTGTGCAATGTTAAAAAAAGAAAGCAAGCAAAAAAAAAAAAAGACCGACTTCAATCTCATGTATGCAAACTAATCTTTCCCTTGACCTCGTCAACTTCTAAGCTTCTCTCTCATGCTAATCCCCTGGACTTCAAATACCAGCCTGCCCTGAAGGTCAGTCCGCAGGGCACCCAGAGCACCCCGCCTTATTCCCTCCTAACCATCCCAGGGGTAAAACATCCCGGGGCTTTTGAAATCGGTGTGATATTCAGCGAGGTGACCAACAGACTCCGATTGCAGTGTAGCTCTACCTTCATCAAACGGAATGTAAGGCTAAGCTCACTCCTCGCGTTTACCGTCACTGGTACGAGAAATAGAACATAAGTTGCAGCACAAAATAATATTCTCCTCCCTCTGCACCGTGCTGACCCTCTGTCACACACCAGAGACAGCAGAGGGACCCGCTCCTGTCACTGGTAGTCCCCTCACTCTGCATTAACTTGTGAATCTCTACTGTTACGGCATCTCTCGCTCTTAACTTTTGTGCGCTTCACCTTCAGAAACTGGTAAAATTAAATGACAATTAATACTATCTTTGCAGAAGTTCACAATTCAAGATCAGAGCAATACGGCTGAAAACGGAGGTCACCCTTTAAAAAGGAGGCTGCAAAAAGCTTTTTGCTGTTACCTGGCTCCATACAGCAACACCCGTTAAATACACAGCACAATTAGTTATATTCTACGCAGAATATACGCTGTGTGCCCTGGAAACAGCTGGCACATAAAAGCACCTAAAAGGCTGGATTTGATGCTATAAAACCAAAAAGTAGTGTTTTCAGAAATTAATCATGCCACAGAGGGGACTGTGTGTGTTTAGAGGAGAACATACTTGCTCTTGTTAAGACAGATCCTGGGGTAGGGAAACTGGAGAAATAATAACTGAGACGAGCCTCAAGCTCTCAGCTGTGAAAAAATCCTTCCCCAGCAGGATCTGATCATACAATATATCACGAAGTATAAACCCACAAACTGAAAGGAAAGTCACGAAGCAGTAAAATGAGACTATGGAAAGAAGAAATCATACCACACGCAGAGGTAAGAGGAATAAAGATCAGGTACACACAGTGTTAAGAACTCAAAGCCATCCAAGAGCAAAGAATGACAAAGGAATTAAAAGAACAGAAAATAAATCCCAACACACACTACAGAGACTAAAGGAGGGCAATACACAAACTCAGGACTTCCGAAAGGGCAGATATTACAATCAAAGTGTAAACTCACAGACTCTGAGGAGATTTTCTTCAAAAGCTCAGGCCCTGGGGTTCCAACGAGTCTCAAAATGAGCTTCAACTGATCAATATCTAATGATGGACCATAAAGGAAAATGCTGGGACAAATCAAAATGGAAAGTGCAACACATCAGCCTATTCACGTTGAAAGTTTAACACCTGCCAAGGCCTTGACTGAAAAGCTATTTTAAGCAAACCGTATTAATTCCTCTCGTTTACAAATGAGCATTAACACAACTCTGCATCAGATTGAAAGACTTCATCTATGATACACCCCATGCATCGAACCGCTCACTGCATCCTTAATTATGGAGGAGCAGAAGCCAAAGCTTTGGCCCTGCTGGCAAAGGAGGAGTTCACACTTCACCCCAGGCAACGCCGTTAGCAGGAATCAGTCTGCGTTAGTGACAGAGGAAGCAAAGCAGAAGGCTGAAAAGTAGGCACTAATATTAAAAAAATAATAATATTAAAAAAAAAAAATCAAGGCCTTTTGTGAACACCTTCCAAGGTGATTCAGCCCCTTAGAAACACTTAGGAAAAGGACTGGACTCTGCTCACGACCCACAGCATCCCTCCGCCTGGACGTGGGGGGCATCTTTCCTGGACCCGGAGCAGGCGGTGCTCAGGGTGCTCGTCCCCACAGCTCCAGGGAACCCACCTCAGCCCCCTCTGCCCAGTGGGGGAGAAAAAACACTGGCTCAGGATTAAAATCTCTACATTGAAAGCTCTTGGGACATATCATAGATGAAAAGAATGTTTTATCCCATATAGAGCTTCCACCAGGCCAATCTGGGCTGTCCTTTTTAACAGGGTAGAAAAATTAAATATTTGGCATAAGTGACAAAACATACACTTGAGGGGAAAAAAATCTACTAAACACACAGTTTTATGTTTAAAACTCAAGACAGTAAGGAGACTCGAGGTATCTTTTTAAAACCATTGAAAGAATAATCTCCCTTCTCTGAGTTATCCTCCATTCTGCCCTTCAAACCTACTTGTGGTTTCAGACTGTGTCTGTAAGGGTTATATTTGCTTGTGAAATTATACCAAACTAGTTAGAACATCTTTTAATTCAAATACTGTAGGTCCTTCAAATATTGTCTTTCTTTTTAAAAAGAAAAAAAGCCTCTGAGTTCCCATAATACTGACAAGCTGTAAATGAAGGAAATCACTAACACTTTGCTAAAACCTTTATCTTTTGATGTAAATTTTGGTCTAAAGCTTTACATATGAAATGAATTAAAAGCCCTGGAAATAGAACTTTGTCAGAACAGCTGAACTGATTTCTCACTTCTTTCTTGGCCAACTCCCACCTACTAAACACTCCAAAATTAACAGTAAATTCATTGTGTCCTGTTGGATTTAGTTCAGCTGCTGAATGGCCAACTCTTCATTGTCAGCACTTGAAATGAAATCAGCATTATCTCCTGGCGTAAGGGAATTAGCAGAGGGTGCCACACTAACCACAATTAGCTCATTTAAATCGGCTTTTCTTCAGCACCGTTTCAAACAGCCCTTACAAATTTCATTCACTCTTGTGCAAGAAACAGTCGTGCAAATTTAAGCCCGCTCACGTGCCTCAGAAGGCACGTGCCGTACCTCAGTTGAAATATTTAAATTCTTTTCAAGGCATTTAAAAATCACATGCACCAGGTGTGTCAACAGTATCCCTGCCCAGTTTGCCGACAGCTCTTTTCCCAGGGAAAAAAATCACTGTTGGAAGACACTTGTGTAACACGATTCAGTGACTTCTCAGATAAACGAGAGACAGGGAACTACTGGAGAGAGTCCAGTGTAGGGCAACAAAGATGGTGGAGGGATTGGAGCATCTCCCTGATGAGGAAAGGCTGAGAGAGCTGGGGCTCTTTAGCCTGGAGAAGAGAAGAGGATGGAGCCAGACTCTTTCCAGTGCTTCCCAGTGACAGGACAAGGGGCAACGGGCACAAACTGGAACATGGGAAGTTCCACTCAAATGTGAAGAAAAACTTCTTTCAGGTGAGGGTACCAGAGCCCTGGAACAGGCTGCCCAGGGAGGGTGTGGAGTCCCCTTCTCTGGAGATCTTCAAGCCCTGCCTGGATGCTCCTGAGTGATGTGCTCTGGGCAACCCTACTTTGGCAGGAGGGTTGGACCAGATGATCTCTAGAGGTCCCTTCCAACCCTGACAATTCTGTGACTCCATGAAAACCCAGAATGTGTAACTGGCAATGCCACGGGCACCCTAAAACCCAGTCCCTGCTTCTTGTTTTAGGCTGCTGTCTGTAACCTGAGGAATTGTAGAGTTCATTTCACTACAGGAGAAAGGAGCCATAAGTGATTAAAGACAGGAAAAACACTTAGTAAATACAAAGCAAAAGAAAAACAAAGCCACATGTGCATGGAAGGGAAGCAGAGCATGCAAACCCCCAATGCCATCACCAAGGTACCCCCTGCCAACAACTGATGGGTCTCAGGGACCCTGAAATTCAGAAAACAACCTGCCACCACCCCCATGAGCAGCATCACAAGAGCTCATCCAGGCAAAGCAAAGTTCAGGAGTTGTTTTAGCTGCCACCACAAGCAAGAATAAGATCAATCAAAAGAATATGCAGTTTCAGACTGGTTAGTTATCATGGAAGTCTCATACTACTTAATAAAAATAGTAATAAAAATACTTTTCAGAATTTAAAGGGAATACAGTCAACTTAAAACATACAGAAAAAGGAAATGGGCTGAACTAGTACAAAACATTCACGATATTCTTATCTGTACTTTATATCATTTTATGCAAGTCAAATTGTCAAACTAAAGTCCTACTTATTTGTATGAATCATTCACATCACAAGAGCTGTAAAAAAAAAAAAAAAAAGAATACACACGTTTAACAGAAACTGATCGTGGTGTTGGGCAGAAGTGATGATAACAGAGGCAGCCTCTGGCTACACCTCACAGTACAAGCCCAAAGGACTCTGATGTTCATTACCTCAATTGGTTTTGTCTCTGAACAGTATTTCCCACAATCTCACTCCCCTTCTCCACCTCCCTGCAGAGGTTTTATCGATATTAGAAACCCATCTTTTATCAAATATTTCCACCCATAGAGCATAGAATCACCGAATGGTTTGGGTTGGAAGGCCCTTTAAAGCCCATTTAGTCCAATCCCTGCCACGAGCAGGGACATCTCTAGATCGGGCTGCTCAGAGCCTGAGCTATTTCAATGGCAACAATCCAATTTGCTTATACTCAGTTTTAAATTAGGAATATTGTAACAATCCTGCAGAACAGGAATCCTTTTTTTTCTAAGAGTATCTACAGTTCTTTCTTTAAGCCAATGACAGTCATGTTCAGAATCTCTACAGGTAAGGTCCTTCAGAACTTAAAACTAAATTCATCATTAGTTTAGCAGTGGCATAATTATCATAGATACTATTCAAGATCATAATCTCAGAACACAACTTTCTTACTTACCAGATTAACTGTACCATTTGCTTCTACTGAAGCAGCTTAAAAGTAACATGTGCGTCTCTGGGCTCTATAAAGGAATCTCTAATGGACTATAAATATCACATCATTTCTGCTAAATCCTTGGTGAAAGGAACCAATATTTCAACCCCAAGGAGGAGGATGATCATCCTGAGAAGGCATTACCTATTCTGTCACTATCTTTCATTTTGGAAACGTGAAGCTTTATAGTTGAGAAAATTAATGTCTTCAGACCAAAAAGTAAGAACATCATCAAATCCTCATCTGTCAAATGGGAGCAGTTTCCAGGTTCCTGAACACACAGAACACACATTGCCTCCAGCTGTGGAGTGAATTCCCTGGAACTGCAGGGGATTTGGATATACTACAGCCTCAGCTACTAACAGTGTGGGAAATATACCTTGAATTAAGGATGTTAATATTGATTACAAAATCAGTAAGTCAGCAATTGCAGAGAGACTCTGCAGGAGGAACACAGGCCTCAGCAGATCTGTGGGTACAAAGAAATTATTAAGAGCCCAGCAGTACACAACAGGATCTACATCTGGAAAAGTCCTAAAACTTTCTCCCAAAATCATGCCTAAATAAAGATTTCAGAGAGCCTTCCACAGCAGAAACCCATTGTCTCCTTCTGCTTGCTGTCTTCAGGTGTCAGCAAAGTGGAGGGAAAGCTGGTGGCTCGGAGCCTTTCTAGATGCATGGGTAAGTGTGAAAGGCACAAACACGATTCACAACCGCAAACTCCACTCCCCTTGGAGTTCTAACCTCCTGATCAAACAGCAATTCATTACTTGAAGAGGGGAAACCACACACAAACTGCAACAATACTACAAAGTTTTATCTACAATGGGGAAGGATTTAGCCTTATTTTGCTTAAAATCTAACCAATTCAGAGCAGAAAAAGCGTCATTCAAAAGCGTTATTACCATTTGCCATTACCATTACCAAAGAAAATAAGCATTTAAAGTAATCATCACAGCATCTGCTGGGAGATATAAATTAGTAAGGTATCTTAATACAACAAAGCAAACAATTGTGATCCTAAAAGCAAACATGATTTTGCATTGCGGATATTATTGGCTGTAATTTCACAACTAAGAACGCAGTTGGAGGAAAAAACCAAAACAACTTTGCAGGCTTGAAAGATAACTGTTTTGTTCAATTCTTAAAGAACACATTGTGAAGCATTTCTTACATATCCTACTGCAAACCCCTTTAGCAAATATTTTACCTGCAAGTATCAGGATTTTTTAAATCTAAAGCATTATTAGGGTTAAACAGTGGCAACAGCTGAAAGACTTTTGCTTTGTTTGAATCAATAAGTTTTGATTTCCCATTTTTTCTTGACTGAAATAAATAAAACGTGCCCAGACCAAATTACAGGTGTGAAATCAGCCAATAAAAATATGGCAACTTTCCTTCTAGCTTCTAAGGCACTTTCATGTTAGTTCTGGCTTCTGACCCTGACAAAAGGAAAAATACAGCAGAGATGGCTGAACGGTAAGTACAGCAAGTTCAACAAATGTGGAGAGATATTACGAGATGGAGAGAGGCAGAAAAAGAGATAAAAGAGTAAAGTTAAAAAAGCACAGTGAAAAGGGAGATGAAACTGCATCAAAACTGGAATCAAAGCCTTTCCCCGTCCCAAGGAGTTTCAGCATGTAGATGCTTTCCAGAAGTAATGCAGGACACAGAAGGCAACACTTCCAACACTAGTTCTCTCTTAATCAAATGCTAACATGTTTAAATTAACAGATATAAATACTAATAAATTAACAGAAGTTATTAAAATAAACAAACTGTGGTTGAAAGAACAAACTTTGGTAAGAGGTGGGCAATGTCATTTTCTTTGGCAAATGAAGTCCAATTTCTAGGCAACCAAACATTTCGCCGGTAGTAAATTATTTGGTGTGTCTGAAGAAGAGTTGTCAGTGTAACAATCTGCATCAAGTCTCAGCTCTAATTTCCTGGGGAAAACCATGACCAACCAAATTTGCCCAAGTGTCCTATATCCAGCCTACTTTGGGGCAGCAAAAAGTTAATTTTGAAAAGATGTTATTGAAGCTTGATTTTTCCCACCACTACAAACATACACAAAAAGAAGGCTCACAATCTGGTTACGACTCAAGCATGGAAGCGGAACCTAAACACTTCAGAGCAATTTGGAGTCAGGTACTTGGCGCTAATGAATCTGCAAAGCCCCTGTTTCCCAGCACAGCACCAGGATGCAGAAGAGAGACCACAAGGGATGCTCCACATTCCATAACCTGCAGCACAAGAGGATGCCCAACAGCCAGTCTACTCCATGCGGTTATTCTCTACAAACCCAAAGAGCAATGAATTTAAATAAACTTAAAGGCAAGTAACTCCCAGAAAGAAACAACATGAGAGGAATTCTAGTGATGCTAATAAAGAGGAAGAGATTTGCCTTCGTGCTTCACGAAGCAATCGTTGTGATTGCTTCACGTGCAGCAAAATCAAGAACTCACCTCATCATACTGTGAGTAAAAGAAGCCATTAATTTAAAAACAAACAAACAGAAAAAAAAAAAAACACAACCAAACAAACCCAGAACTTTTTTTTTTTGTAAAAGTGAAGATTTCTAACTTCCATTTCAGAAAAAAATAATAATATTACTTTTAAAGGATACGGTCTGTACCAGGGAACAACGTTCTTCCAGTCAACAGTTCAGCCATAATGCATCCCACTGACCAAATATCAACTGAACAAAATAAAGTAAAAAACAAAAACAACGTAATGCAGAAAAATAAAGTCTCAATAGAATCACTCTATCCAAAAGTACAAACAACTTTGTCCTTAAATTGTTCTATGCTGCTGAAACAATCTGAGGTACACAGCAAGCTGATACTGCTCAGTAACTACATCAACTAAGACTTGTCCAAATAATGGAATTCGAGATCGGGGAAGTTTTCCTTCCAGAGCATAAGGTGCATTGAACAGCAAAGAGCTGGGAGGAACCTACACAATCAAAGAGGAACAAACCTGTTTGAGACAGCTCTGAGGAAAGAATTTGCATATGGCCTTAGAGAAACTCTACCCAACCACCAACTCTTCTCCTACAGATACAAAAGAAGTCCGTATACATGCAAGAGGGAAAGAGAAAGGAAGAAGCAGCAGTGAGGTATGAAATCAGAGCAGCACATTATTCTCTTTGATCCATACACTCTCCTGCACAAGAACTATTCTCAGGATTTGCTTTTCTTCTCTGTGCCTGATCTGGAAGGACTGTAGGGAATCACGGTGTGTTGCTGAGAAGACACTGGAAACTGCAAGGAAGATATAACTGTGAAGAAGTGCCTGAGAAGAGAAGAAAGGAAGGAGATTTATATACTTTTTAGCATTTCTTCACACCATAACTTGACATTTTCCAGCATATTCCCAGCAGGTTCCTAGAAACACACCTTCTCCTTTTCCATTCCATTGACTTACTGTAAAAACCACGGTGCTAGGAAAAAAATAAGGGGTAAGTGCTGACAATATTTTGCTAATTGCAATTTCAAAGGTTCAAATTTAAAGATGTCGTGTGAATGCTATCACAGTGATTCTTAATTTACATCTGGTAGATTGTGGTTTAAATACTAATCTATGCCTTCCTCCTTTTAATCACTCTTACCAAAGTCTAATTAGGGAAAGGAGCATGAACAAAGGAGAACCTCTTTTTTCCACAATTCGGGACTGGAGAATCCTGGTGTTAAATAAACACATTACCTGTCTGGTTGTAATGCATCCAGTTCAGCATGATCTCAGGAGCCCTGTACCACCGGGTGGCCACGTAACCAGTCATCTCATCATCTGTGTGTCGGGCCAAGCCAAAATCCAGGATCTACAAAAGAGAAGAGACATCCACCAACTACCGCAGCGGAACAATGCAAACCAGTTAGAGCAAATAAGCAGGCAGTTATTGGGCTGGATGGAGGAGAGGTGGTGCAAATGCAAAAGCAGATTATGAAACTAAATTTCACAAGCTGTTACAAGACACTAGCCTGGAACGGTGTAGGACTTGACAATCAGAATTACGGCTGGATATCTTCCCTCCAAAACAACTAAACACAAACTAAAGCTGTTAACTCTTCACTTTCAGGATGATTCGTTAAAAACACATGAACAGATACAGAAAAATCATCCCTATGGCCCTTTTCAGCTGGGAAGGACACTATTACTTCAGGCCACAAAAGGATTTCCATAAGGAATGATTCTGTCCCTTTAATTTCAAGGGTCATCCACAAGGCATTCACTCAAATCCCAGTCAAACCAACCAGACCTTGTGATTACATTACCTTTAGCTCACAGTCTTCATTTACAGCTAGGTTACTTGGTTTTAAATCCTAAAGAATTAAACATCAGCATTAACAGCGGTATGTATGTTGTTTCACAAGTCTAACGCAGATAAAAATGCAAACGTAGCTAGAAAATAGATTCTAACTGGCTGTAAATATCAACCCTCTGCACTTGGGAAAATGTTTTTATCCCAGAGTCAGCTTCCTGTGATCCTCAGAGGTCTTAATTGCACCCTCGGAATCATTGGTAACCCCTCCCAGAACAATCGGACCAGGACCTAACACACATATAAGCAAAAGTGCATAAAGGCTTATTGCAACACCAGTGCTGCAGATGTATATTTAACAAATAGAGAACCTATTTTACAAAGGTACAAGTCAAACAGTCAGGAACAGAAACTACAGATCCTGACAACCACTTCCATGTCTAACCTTTTGACTGTTTAATTGAAATAATTCTCAGAAAATTTCTTCTCTGTAGGTGCTGTAAGATTCTGTGCTACATTTTTTAAAGACACTAGTTCAGCAGAGGAAGCAATTGTAGGATAAATACTCACCCTGTGGATGATGTCAGCTGAATGGATGTACTACAAGGCAAGATGAGATATTTTATCTAACAGCTCAAGCGGCCTGCCATCTTAGAACCAGACAATGCTGCCCGACCCCATCCCACACAATTTAAATCTACAGCTTTTCTGCAGAAGGAACCAATTGTGTGGCCACAGGTTTCAGTTAGGTGGGCGTTTCATTTTGTCTCGCCTTAGGAACGCCCAGGAGCACTACCATCATGAAGGGGACAACCCAAGGAAACAGAACTGAAGAACTGGAAGATTCCTAGCAGATTAAAAGGCAGCACACTTCGTAATTTTCCAGATTCGGCCCATAGCAATGTATAGAAATATCTTCTTAAATGATAGATAGCTTTACTGATAGTGCTCCAAGAGGTATGAAAGGAAGGAACGACAATAACAGGTTATCCTACAATACGTTAGGAGAGTCACAGAAGCCCCACTAAGTACTCATATGAATCTCTGAGGATATGACATTCAAGAACTCCCACCTCCCGTTGATGCACTATCAATGTTCAGGGAGGGCAGGTACGAGTACCTTCAGTCCCCGAAGGATTTGGTAGATGAGGAACTGCACATGGTCATCGGTGAGTTTCTGGCATTTCACAATATTGTTCAGATCTGCTCCCATAAGGTGTGTCACCAAGTACCTATGAACAAAAGGAAACACATGGGCTACGGAGCAATCCCTTCAGCAGGATAAGGATAAAAATTCCCTATGAAGTACCAGCAGCAGAGCTGACTGTCCCAAAGTGTCTTGCTGAAGGAAATTTTAAACATTTTATATGACATAGCAGATTAGTATGATGATTCCTACAGCACCAGTCAATAACTGAACAAGTTTGAAGAGTCCAATAGTTTAGGATGTCCCAGTATCTTAGAATTCAGAATTGTTTGAGAATGACAGAAGGCAAATTAAGGTGGCAAATATTTCTATAACAATCTTTGAGATATGAGGAAGATATAAAAGATGTTTTATTGCAGTCTTCAGAGAAGTTACCTACACATCATTGAATTCTTCTAGTGACTTGGCAGGGGTGAACACATCCAACAAACCAATCACCTAGAAAGAAAACAGTAAAGTGAAAAAGCTGTGAAATACAATGACAGTATAATACGATACAGTTACCAAGATCCTGTGTGGAACAGACACTACTCATCACAGTACATGTTTCATTTCCAACGACATGAATCACTCAGCTGTAGACAAATTAGCATTCATGCAACGCCAGAAACAAACATTCAATTCTCGTGTAAAGAAAAAATATTCAGGTTAAAAAATACAGCTGTCTTTTCACACCAGCCAACCGCTCACAGGCTCAAACAGGAGCTGAAACAAAGGCAGGTGTAAACACTGGTTTAGAACATCTTATTTCAGAAACCAACTAAAGCTTGTTCAGCAAATAAATGGATGAGAAAAACAAAAACAAAACCAAGAAAACCCCAACCCCAAACCACTGTTTGCTTCCTGCTCAATTCTTAGTTACACCACTGCCTACACACTACAATCAGAATTGGGAGACTGGATTTGTATTGAGTAATGGCTAGAAAAAAAATCAAGGATCTGTAACACAAGGATTGAATAATAATGACTACACTAGAAAATGAGCCAGGAAAACAGTGCAATGCACTAAGGACCCAATACAGACAAACAGTTTCACACTGTCATTTGTATTTTCTGCCCAAAGAGCAGAAATTAAATCCATCTGGTCTATGAAGACTGTTCTAATTTTCTCCACAATGTGTTTTTAAACCTTATTTTCCTCCTCTTAATAACAAATAAGATTTTATAATTGTAAGAGATAAAGGGACAGGTTCTCTTCATCCATCCCAAAAAACTCCTCTTCAGTTTTTAACTCAGCATCTCACTTGTTTGGGGGACACAAGCATCGTACACATTTCAGCAGCGTCAGCAGTAGTTCAGGTGAGCATGTGAGACCCCGAGCTGGATTCCCACATTCCCCTTCACACCATCCTTTTTTTCCCCACTGTTTACACTTGTCAGGGACGTCAGGCTCAACCCAGTTATCTCTCAGCAGAGAATTAAAGCCAAAATCTTTGAGGAACCTAGACTATGTTTTTGGAAAAGAGAGCAAGTGGGTAGGAAATAGAAGCCTCTGTCTAATCTATATTATACACTACAGATTGTGTTTTATTGAGGAAACTGGAGAGAGAACACTTTCCTCTCTCTCAATATATATCGCAGCAACTCCATTTCCAGACAGACATCATCTTCAAACTCTAACATTCACATCCATCCTGCACAACAGTTCTCATGCTTCCCATTTATTTCTCCAATGGATTCATATCAGTTTTTACAGAAGAAAACCCCACAACATTATTCACAAAATTTAGTGTGGAAAGACAAAACCTGACTTTGCTATCTAGACCTAAGGTTTTTTTCATTTACCATTTTTATCTTGCTATACTGCAAAGCACAGTATCAAACTATCTGTATCTTTCAGCGAGTTTCACAAATGCTTAAATATAGCTTTTGTGCAGCATATCGCTGTCTCGCTTCTGAGGAAGCGTGAACACCAGTAGATTCAGATCCCAACTCCTAACCTTTTGCTTTCCCCTCCCAGCGTTTTAGGATGCGACAGAGCTTATTAATTTCTCCGTATGACAACAATCCCATTTGGTCTCCCATCTGCTGAGTGCTGTGCTTTACACAAGGCCTCCTGGAACTCACAAGTATAACACAGACAAGCTGGAGTGCTCTGTGGTTCCATTTAGTTGCTCAAGATCATCGTGAGCCAGAGTAGACACAGGATATAGAAAATCATCCTTTGCTCAAGCCCCTAAAACCATGACACCTTCCAGATTTGCTGCTGTTTTCTGTGCCACGTAAAACCAAGCGTTTGACTTCCGAACTGAGATCTGAGTAGCCAAGAGACCAGCGCCAATAAGGCTGCCTGAACTAGCCCTGAACATCTCAGCATCCGCAGGATTTTTTAAACCACAACCTAGATAAACTTCCCACAGAGAGATGACGGCACAATAAGCTGATAATAAATATTTCTATATATAAACAACTTAACTTCCTTTTATCTCAAAGCTACATAGGCTCTTTGCAGTACTTATCCAAAAACATTAATGAATGCCAGACAGAGAACTGTTGCAGGACCAGTCACAATATAATTTTCATTACTCAACCTTATTAGCTTAGATAAAATGGAATTATATGCTGATTTATTTTTAATATATTTTTTTGGTAACACATATTCAAAGCTTTCCTGTTTGGAGAATATCTTAGGTACAAGAAGAGGCCCAGAAAAAACTCCAGGGGGTGGATATTAACCAGGATGAAATGCCACCTCTGCTGTTGAGACAACGGTGTGGTCCAGAGGCACGAAGGAAGTATTGTTGACAAGAGTACAAGTTCCAATTACGCTCACCACACTAAAAACACCAGGAAGATTTAAGGGATACCCGCTGCTGACTGCAGTGGGGAGAAGCCACAACACACAACCACCACTGCCACAACACAAGGAGTCCTGAAACAGCCCTTCCAAGGAGAAGCTGCTGACGCAATTAGGCTCCTTTGGCCTTTTGTGCCCGATAAAGGTCCTGCATTTGCTAGGTCTGCACCCAAAACAGTAGTTCCTTCTGCTAAATTGGAGTTTGGACAAAGGAAATCAAGAGCCTTCCTTTCCTCTCCTCTCGACATTCTGACAGCTCTACAGAGGACGGGTTATGACTTTTTGCTCCATGGCATGTAATATTTGCTCCAAGCAGCATACAATAGAAATACATTAGTGCGTTAATGTCACAGCCACACAGAACTGGTCAACTTACTGGTTTCTATACCAAATGGGAGGTGATATCAAACAACAGTTCAAGGTAACATTTGTCACATCCTATTTTCCCTGTTGATGATTTCAGCAGATGGTTTGTATGAAAAGCCAGCTGATTCCCCCCCCAACACACACACCCGTCCTCTTTTCCTCCCTATTTTACCTACAGGAATCTTGTGAACATCTACTCCCCCTCTCTTCTGACACAGACAAACCAAAACAAACAACTATGAGAAACCCCCCCAGATGACACTAAAAACAAACTTTGAGATTTTCTTTTTTACAAAAACTACAGCAAGCAAGTAGGAGAATGTGACATCACCTGTGTCCTGAATCCTTAGGACAGCATGAACCTGCTAAGCAGTAATTTCCAGATGATTCTAGGAGATCTTAAGATTTTATAATACAAAATTGGTTATATGGAGGGTTTGGGGTTGGTTTGTTGGTTGGTTTTCTGGTTGTTTTTTTTTATAATCTGTATGCTTTTCTAAAACCACAATCCCTAAGAATACTCCAAGCTTTGTATTTCTATTAGAAAAATGTACGCAACAAGGTTCTTAAATGCAATCATGCTGGATCCTCACTGGATAGTCCGACTCCAGACTAGCTTTTCAGACCATCGCCTTGCACTTACATTTTCATGTTTCATGTGCTTAAGTAGCCGTAGCTCTCGGTAGGTCCTTTTGGCGTGGATGATGGACTGAAATGGTCGAGACAGCTTCTTTACAGCCACACGCAAGCCAGTTTTGGTGTCAAAGGCAGAACTACAATAAAGAATAATCAAATTATCAAAATGAATTCCTCATAAGCACCTTCAAGTCTACTTAGCAGCTCCTGACAGCGGCTATCTACGCACTGAGTCACAGTTCACACCATTTCTCCATTGGAAATAGTTTCTAGGCATCCTGGTCCACAACCTGCATCCCCCCGGCAAATCCCCACATATTTACACAACTGTTGGTTTCTGCAGAATGTGTTTACCAGATGAGTCTTGTTCACATAGTAAAGGGAAATTTTGTAGGAAAAAAATGTTTATAATATTTCTGTCTAAAAAGAGAGTGCTCAAACATAAATATGGCGATAAGATTCTGGAGAGAAGAAGAGGACTTGTAAATATTATCTGTATTCCTAAACATATTTTCATACACTACATTTCATCAGAAAATGCTATGCTTAAGAAACTATCTTTATGGCTTAAAACCATACACAAATCCAAGCCCTGTATCTAATAAATTCCAACTATGATGGTAAATCACATCTAATCCTAAACTCCTGCTATACAAAAATGCATGTGATATTTAGCTGTACATTACTAAAACTTGTCCCTTTAGTAGGAACTTATTTATATGTACAGGTTTTATGTATAATTTCTTCTTAGAATCCATGAAGACCAAGTCCATCCTATTTGGTAACTCTATATATACAGTTGATATTTTGCACTGTAAAATAATCTTTTGAAGTAAGTCCTATTAAAACCTATTTATTAATAATATTAAGAAGCAAAAGCTTTAAAACAACCAGTAATTTAGCACATGAAGAACTATGATAAAATTCTGATACACCACATAAAATCTTCCAGAGTTTAGGACTCATATGTGAGGAACTAAATAAATAGGTATTTAGCTGTAAATTACTCCTCTTGATCTTCTCTTATTTGATGTTCTTATCTAAAACAGCTCTGGTTTGTCAAAATGGAAGGAGGAGGAGGAAGAGAGGATGTGAAATCAAGGTTACGCTTGATTCAAGATAACAAACAAGGGGAAAATACGGAGTTGAGAAAGTCAGAGAAGGACAATAATTGTTTATTTTCCTGCTGCGTTTTTGATTCAGGGCAAATTCCTGATTCCATTTAAAAGTGAATATACACTAGTTCTTGATAAACATCAAGTGAAAAGGAAAGCTATACATTTACAAACATGAAGTGTGAAGCATCTTAATGAACAGAAAGTTCCAAACCAAATCACAAAAGCAGTCCTAGAACAAACCCACGATTGCACATACAGCCCTCACCCCGCCAAGGAAGCTATCTGAAATATATGCAGTTACCACTTATTTTTAAAGCAACTAATTAGAATTAACTTGCAAAAAGACTCCTTATCTCAAAGTTGTTCAGTTTCCAAGGAACTTGCTATACGAGGCTTACGAGAAATAGAGAATAAAATACAAGCTTGTTTCTACAAAGAGCAATCCTTCCCTTGGGTGCTCCAGGAGGATGGAAAAACCCACTGTGCAGGATGGAAGAGGAGCATCTCCTTCTCTATAGGGGCACCTCCACACACACAATGGAAAGAGCTCTCTGGAAAAGACAGGAAGACACAGCCATCCAGAAGGTCACAGGACCATCAAACTGTCACAGCTGCATTACTCAAGCTACACCAGACTGTCCCAAAGAACTCCCTTTATCAACCACTTCCACATAGGAGTTATCCTTTATACTTTGCTTGGCCTGCGCAGACAAAAGCAGCCAATAAGCATTCATTTTTTAAACTTCACAAACCACTGAAATATCAATATTTAAGCTGCAACACTTCAGGAAACATAAAATTCAAGGTTTTTTTTAAAGCTTCACGTACACCATTTTGCAATATACAAACATATATAATTCAGGCTGTAATTATATGACAATATTTTAATGATACTGAAGGTGCTTTCTAGGACTTAGAGCAAAAATATGATTAGTCATCATAATTCAACACGTGCTGTTTTGAATTAGTCATGAATCTTTACCAGCTTTCTAACACTTTGCATACAAAAGGCAGCAATAACCAGTATCTCTTTCATCCTGACAAGAAGGTGATCCCCTGCATTTTAACCACCTTCCCAGCAACGTGCCCTTGTGGCCAAGAAGGCCAGTGGCATCCTGGGGGGCATCAAGAAGAGTGTGACCAGCAGGTGGAGGGAGGTCATCTTCCCCCTCTGCACTGCCCTGGAGAGGCCACATCTGGAGCACTGGGACCAGTTCTGGGCTCCCCAGTTCAAGAAGGACAGGGAACTGCTAGAGAGGGTACAGCAAAGGGCTACAAAGATGATGAGGGGCCTGGAGCATCTCTCTTACAAGGAGAGGCTGAGGGACTTGCAGCCTTTTAGTCTGGAGAAGAGAAGGCTGAGGGGGGATCTGATCAACACCTATAAATACTTAAAGGGTCGGTGTCAGAAGGAAGGGGCCAGTCTTTATTCAGTGGTGCCCAGGGACAGGACAAGAGACATAAGAAGTTCACCTAACCATGAGGAGGAACTTCTTCACTTTGAGGGTGGCAGAGCCCTGGAAGAGGCTGCCCAGGGACGTGTTGGAGCCTCTGTCTCCGGAGAGATTCAAAACCCACCTGGACACATTCCTGTGTAACCTGCTTTGGGTGGACCTGCTTTGGCAGGGGGCTGGACTAGATGATCTCCAGAGGTCCCTTCCAACCCCATATCATTCTGTGATTCCCAGCCAGAGTCACACTTCTCTCTTTGTTTCCCCAAGATTCTCTTTAGAGAAGATTTTCAGCCACGTCACAAGCTATTTCAGAGTCCAAAGGAAATTGAATTTCACCTTTTAAATGACATTTTTTGGGTCATATCAAGTCACTGTGCCACTGTAGTAGAGGTACAACCTCCGAGGAGAACTGCAATCAGCAGAACCAAGGAACTGTTTAACCAGCACAAGCCCAGGAAAGCAAATGTTGTATTTACTGCGCATTCGCAACCCAGAGTTGCTCTTGGAGCCTGAAGAATTTGAAGTTCGGTCACATTTGAGGCCTAAAGATTATCTCCCTACAGATAAAGGCAGGCTGACTGATTTTCTGCCACTACAGATAAGTGCTAATGGTTTTCAGGAGTACAGAACGCAGAGCTACAGCACAGCTGTCATGTTGCAGAACATTTTAAAGAACACTAAGCCAGTTTTCATCACAGGCTTAAAACAGCTGCATTACACTCATCGTATTTCAGCTAAAAAAGCCCAATTGGGAACAAATAGCACGATCCACAGTTCTAAATCCCTTTTAAAACAAGATCAGGACAAATTCAGAATTTATCACAGCTTCCACGTGTTTTAACCTCTTACATAGTATCACGCTACAGCACATAAACTGCATTTGTCTCACTCCAAGTGAGCTAAAACCACAATTCTGAGCTACCCTGAACTCCATCCAGAACATAAGAGCTAGACTAAAACTATTATTTTAGAGAATTTATCCAGTGATTCAACTTCTGTCTTCTTAGACGTAACATGTGAAGTAGTCTGGGGAACTGAAGTATATGCAGAATTACTTAAGAGTGCAATTTATTTAAACATTAGATAATCAGCACGTTAATTTTTGTGCAAAGACTATGTTGCGAAGTAGTATATATACTGCTCATCAGTAGCGCCTCTGCAAACCCCCAAGCTAACTGAATCTCGTCAGCGGTACCTTTGGAGTTAATTTATGCAGCCCTAGTTACAGACCAAAAAAACCACAGTTCTTGGTACCTGACAGTTTATCATTAACACCCATTACATGTGAGTTCAGTCTGTACATGCATTTCAATCAGTTTTCCTCTCAACACTATAAAAAGCTGTGAATCTTATTCTCCTCTGTTACATTGGCTTCTACTTCTAAGAAAGCTGCAATTAAAAAATCTCTCTATGGGACAGATGTGCTCTCAATAATTTTATTTCTTAATATACAAAGTACCCTCAAAGTTCAAACTACTCGCCTTCGCCTTCAGAGCTCAGGGCCTTTCTGTGCCTGCCCTTCTCTTGCTCCATCCCCCTTCCCCACGTGTGTTCCGCTAATCCTACCTGTATGGCTGCTTCATCCCACTCGGCTTTATGGTTCTTTTCAAATCACTCCGCACGTATCTACCACACCTTCCTGGAGAAGCAGGCACCTGTCCCTCAAAGTGCACACATACCTTGGAAGCACTCACACACTTTGATAAAGGATTACTAAGCCTAAAAACCCAGTGGGGAAAAAGAAGATTCCACAGAGGAAATGTTACTACAAAGGTGATATTTAGGGTTGTTACCTCATTTCCTCTGGAGCCTAATGCTTTAAAAGTTATTAAATCCATAGTATTTCTCTGTTAGTTTAAAAAGAGGGGAATTATATCAGTATCTTCATAATACCCAGGGAATTCAGAGGCAGCATTGGTACAACTATGGGTCAGAATGAGAAGAAATCACTGGTTTTGGAAGGGCTATATAACCTGACAGTTCTTATGCAAGATTCTGGGGAAGAGTAAGTCTTGGCTGTTTAATTTCTTTCCAAATTAAATAAAGAAATACAGCCAGCCTGCAAAGCAATTAACCCAAACCCCTTCTTTTAGAAAGGTATCAACACAACACACAAAGAACTGCTGCAAAAAATAACAACAATGGAGTAAACTCCTAAGAGCATACAGAGTGTGATTTCATAGCACTTTAGAAACTGGTGGCAAAGATCACCTGAACACCCCTTTGCTCGGTGCAGAGCTGTTTGCTGAGACTTCCCCCCAGCACACACCAGAACTGAAGCGATGCTCCAGCAAACCCCAAGTCACCCATCGATCCCATCTCCCTTCAGCAACTCCCCGCTGTGAGACGCTGCAGTATCCAGGCTCCTCTCCTTACAAGAAGTATTAAAAGACTTCAGGAACCCACATGTGTTTTTGTGGAGACCTTGTTACAAAATCCTTTTCATGCAAAAGACTGCATTTGTGTGAATATACAAAACTGTTGCAAGAGTAAACGGAACACCATTTCACACACCAGATGTCACAGCAATTGTTATGTGACTTAGTAATGAACAATCTGGGGGTACATAGCGATGTTTCTTGAAGTCTTGGAACTGAATCCCTGCTTGCATCTTTGTGTACTTTCAGTTTTTAAAAACGGATCCTGAAAAATACCCAAATCGGCTGTTTGAACGCCCTTCTTCCAGCACGGCACACAATACCGCCAAAATCACTGGAATATTTGCTCTAAGTTTAAGCACAAACCTCGGGTGCCTTAAGCTGCCTGCTCAGGTTCTTATATTAGGGTGCTTCGAGTCATACTCACATTAGACATATAAAGCAGCCTACAACAGACAGCTCCATAGTCTAAATGATTCATCTCCCGGCTTCTTTCTTTTTTATTAATTCCCCCCCACCATACACTTTCTAGAAATTCCTCTTTTTAAAATACCTCATCTTGACAACTAAATAAACAACAGCGCATTTTATTACATTCTAATATAATAAGGCACTAGACACACACACAGAGACATATACTTAACCATTCAGTTTAAGGGTGATTAAAACCTCACAATTTACTATCCCAACACAGAGGTCAAATGCAAAGTCTCAACTGAAATCGGGTAACTTTTTAGAGGGGAGAAAAAAAAAAACTCTCTAAAGGGACAGAGAGTGGAACAAGTCATTGCAGGAATATCCTAAATACTGTGCATCGCCATTTGCAACTTAATAAAATTACATATTTATATGGGCAAGATCTTTTGTTTGTTGCTTTTGGTGGATTTTTTTAATTCTGACATTCAGAAAGACTAGTGATATGGAAAGTATCTTTTCTGAAACATATTTTCAGAAGAACATACAAAACCCATTAACACAGACTGCAAAGAGACTCATGTGCCACATGTCTGAAATCACTTCCAATACAGAATTGTTTCAGCTGCTCTGAACACAGTTGCTCAATCTTTGAAAGTTTTGACACAGCAAAACAGGAAATTCGTGATGACAAACTTTGGAAGTGTCACACACACAATGGAGGTCGTGGGGAGGGGGGGGAAACAGAAGAGGAACGGGCCAGATGGTGCGGGGTCAACCATAAAAATGCCATTGACAAGGCATTGAGCAAATTCATTTCCTATTAGATTTGGGGAGTTACGTAACTCTGTGGCACTTTGGGGGCATTTATCAGCCTGGCAGCGAGACCCTTCTTTCACCAGAACTAAACCCCTCTATTTTAAAAAAAAAAAATCAGCAACTACATTGGTTAATCTTGCTCTAAAATTGACCACTCTTTGCCTTTCATGAAATATAAGTATTTGCATATTTGGGGCACAGCAGTTTTAAGAAATGTGTGATATTTAAGCTGAGCTTACTAACAATTTGATAACAGGTTAAGGACAGCTGAGAACTTTATTTCTTCAAAACTGCAGCACATGCAAAGCAAGTCCCTTTCTTTACTGGTGGACTTCAATATGCATCCCTCCCCAGGGTAAAACATAAATTATACTTGTGATATAAATTTGCACATTATGTTAATAAAAAATATGCACACCTTCTCAAATACAGCAGCAGAGCAGATGTGTGATCATTACACACCCATATTTGAAAATTCTGATCACACTTTGACAGCACCAAAGAAGAGGGAATAAAAACCAGAATGCCCGTATGGAAGACGTTTCTTCATAAGAGGACACAGTCATCTCTGAACACTTTTATACAGCTCTACTGTATGAATGCTAAAGTCTGTCAAAACAATTCAAATACAACCTCGTATTTAAGATTAAACAACACATAGAGCCCAGTTAATTTACATTTAACGATCCAACATACTTCAGCAGAGAAACTACAAATTAAGGAAGTATTGTGTTTTGCACACACATGTAACCTGTCATGTTTTGCTCCCATTAGGTAAGCATTAAAAACTAAGCTCTTATCTTCAAGCTCTCTGTATTTCTGCAGGACACACCAGGACTTTACTCTCCCAGGCAGCGCATACTGCAGCAACTCTGTCATTCTGCAGCAATAAAACAAGCTTTCCTGTGTTCATCTCCTATTGCCAAGAAAGTATCGATACTTGCAAACCCAGAGGAAATCAGGGATGCAAACCCAGCCCTCGCAGCCTTCCCTCTAACCCTCCCTGCCTATCAACAGGCTCCAGTTAAAAATATAATTGCTGCAAATATAATCTCTCCTTCAGGTCCAGAAGAAAACTGGGACAAGAGCTCTGCAAAGCCAGCTACGGGGGACTTGCCAGCCTCCATCCCTCTCCAACCCCCACCTACTAACTGCAAGAAGGCCCGGTGAAATATGTCTATATGAGATCATTCGGGAGGCGGCGGGGGGGCTGGGGGGGGAAGCTGGGACATGATTATCTTCCCCTGCAAAAATGTTTCAGTGCCACCTGCCATGTGGTGCAATCCCCGCCGCATTCCAAAGACAAGGCTGCGGCTTCCCGGCACTCCCGCTCCGAAACCGGGTGGGGGGGAAAGCGTTTCTTGCAGTAGACCGGTAAAAAGCTGGGGGGG
>NW_015090982.1:1641871-1668219 GCF_001431845.1 Calidris pugnax | reverse complement strand
CCTCCCCGTCTCCCTCCCTGTCTCCTCCCCAGCACTCACCAGACGGAGCCGTAGGCCCCGGACCCGACCGGGGAGAGGTTCTGGTAACGCTCCGGCACCTCCCACACCGTCTTGTTCAGCTCCTGCCGGTAAAACTTGGGCCGCTCCTGAGACATCTCGGTGCCGGAGCCCGCCCCGCCCGGCCCGGCGGGAGGGGGAAGCTCTGCCCGCGGCTGCAGCAGCACCACCACCGCCGCCACCGACCTCCAGCAGCAGTAGCAGCAGCGGGGGCAGCAGCTTCTTCCTTCCTCCTCTCCTCTCCCTGCCTGGCTTCTCCCGCGGGCGGGGGCGGCCCTGCAACAGCAACGCCCTCCGCGCCGCCGCCGTCCCCTCACACCGCCGCCGACCGTTGGCCTCCGCCCCGCCCGCGCTCCCCCCTCCCGCCTTCCCCTCACCTCAGGGGGTCGGCCGCGGTAACAGCGGGGCGCTGGGGGCCCTGTCACCGCCTTCTCCCTCCCCCCGCCTCAAACCACCTACCCCCCCACGGCTTCTCCCCCGGCTGGCGAAGGGCGGGATAGCCCCGTGAGGTGAGGTGAGGTAAGGCGAGGGGTGTGTGTGTGTGTGTGTGTGTGTGTAGGAAAGACACTCCCGTCGCAGGTAGGAGAGCGCCGGAGACGCCACAGCCGCCCCGCCCGCCCCAAAGCGGGCACGGGCCGAGTCGGGCAACGGCCACACACGCAGCGCCGCCGCCGCCGCCACGGCGGAGCCCGATGGCCCCTCACGGCAGCTCTCGCGAGAGCTGGGGCGCGGCGGGCGGAGATGACCCAATATGGAGCCGGCGCGGCCGCCTCTCGCGAGAGCCGCCCAGCGGGGAGGGGGCAGCAGCGTCCGGTACCGGCCTCTGAAACCGGCTACAGTTGGGGAGGTGCTTGCCCCTCTGTCGCCTTCCGCGTGGCTTTGCTGCACGGTGCCCCTTAGGGTATGCTTTAAATAAATAAATATATATATATAAAAAAGGTAAATGGCAACCCCAAGCCCAGATCAAGGCTGGGCGGAGAATGGTTGGAGAGCAGCCCTGAGGAGAGGGACTTGAGGCTGTTGGTGGGTGAGAAGCTCCACAGGCCCTGGCAACGTGTGCTGGGAGCCCAGAAACCCCCCACACCCTGTGCACTGGAGAAACCCTCCACCCCAGTGCTGCCTCCAGCTCTGGGGCCACCAACAGCAGAAGGACATGGAGCTGTTGGAGCGGGGCCAGAGGAGGCCCCGGAGATGCTGGGAGGGCTGGAGCCCCTCTGCTGTGAGGACAGGCTGAGAGAGTTGGGGGGGGTCAGCCTGGAGAAGAGAAGGCTCTGGGGAGCCGTCCCTCAAGGGGCTCCAGGAAAGCTGGGGAGGGACTCTGGATCAGGGAGGGGAGCCATAGGACAGGAGAGAATGGTTTTAAACCAAAAGAGGGGAGATTGAGCTGAGATGTGGGAAAGAACTTGTTTGGTGTGAGGGTGGTGAGAGCCTGGCCCAGGTTGCCCAGAGAAGCTGTGGCTGCCCCATCCCTGGAGGGGTTCAAGGCCAGGTTGGAGGGGGCTTGGAGCAACGTGGTCTGGTGGGAGGTGTCCCTGCCCAGGGCAGGGGGTGGCACTGGGTGGTCTTCAAGGTCCCTTCCAACCCAAGCCATTCTGTGATCCTACATAGATGAAAAAAATTATTAAGGCAGCATTTGTTCAGGCCTAGAGCAGCCTGTCCGGGCCAGTGGTGGGTGTACCTTGGGCTAAGCATTACTCTAGTGCTTCTGGAGCTCTACAACCCAGGATTAATTGCTCTTATAAGCCTCCTAAGGACACTTTGTTCCCTTCCAGGGGCTTCAAGCCAGCAGGAATGGGAGAAGCTACTCTCCCTGCCCAGCTTTCCCAGCATCCGGATCTTTCTCTGTGTGTGTGGAGAATAAACTATTTCTCAATACTGTAACAGGCCTTGCAATACCAAAGATACGTATGTGCTTGCTTTCAAGTATGTGCCTAAGACTCGGTGAAGTCATTACGTGCTGCAGGTTGAGTGTGTTTTGGAGGGGAGCCCAAGGTGTCTTCACCAGGTAGTAAGTACAGAATGGCACAGCAAATAAGTGTTTAAATTGTGTTTAAAGCTTCCTGCTTTTGATCTTGAGCTCGAGGAAGAGGAGTTATTAGCAGTTGTGTGCAGGACTGACATGTTCTGAATGGAATATGGAAACCTGCTTTAAAAACAAACAAGTGGCTTCCTATGTCAAAACCCTTCTCGTTCTCTACACAGCGTAACTTTCCCTGTTCCCCAGCTAAGAGGGAATAGAAAAAGGCTATTGGTAGCTCTGGATTTGATTTTTTTTTCTGCCTCAGCTGACGGTATGAGAACTTTGTCTTAGATACACTCTTGCGCTGGACCTTTACTTAGTCAATATTCACTTTGGGAACTCACATCTTACCTACTCTGATAGTGATTGAATACAGATCTCGTTCCTGATACTAAAATTCTAAGGACTGGGAGTCAGACGTTTGGGGGATTTAAAAACCTGATTGTAACCATTTTATAGACCGAGTTGTGGCATTTTTACAGCCTCAGATTTAGCTGCTCTCTCTATGATTCAGACTAATCCTTTTTCTTCCAGGACTGGAAATAAGGAGAATTCAAACAGTTTCCTCAGCTGTGGTAGGTTTATGGAGAGGGATTGTATTTAGTTCCCCAAACACAGGCCTGCTTTTGGGATCACAAAACAGAGGGGATTCAGGCAAATTCTTCCTCCAAAGTAGGAACAAGGCAAGTTCCAGAAGGACCCGGTGTTCCTACCACTGATTTGGCAATTGATTTGTCTGATCCTAGGAACAGCGTGTCCTTTGTGGATTCCAGTCTCTAGAGCCTTGCTCGTCCCTGCTGTAACTACCGGCTTCACAGGACTTATGTTGGGATGGAGTGATCATGTCTCATACTTTTTATTTTGGTGTTAGTAGGTACTTCAGTTAATGACCCTGCTTCTTTCTTCCAGTCTTATTGCCAAGAAAGAGGAGCGTTCATTGTGCTCTCCAGCATTTGCTGTTCTGCTGGTTTTGACTTGACTGCCATCACAAGGTAAATATGACACTTGATAACAATATTGTTGGTGCTTACAGGGTCCAAAGAAAAATGCAGACGGAGGAGCACTTCCAGGCACGCTTTGAAAGAAAACTGTCCTCCACCTTGGGTGGAGTGCTGCAAATCTCTCGAGAGAACAGACGGCTGCGCTGCAGGTGAGTTCTATGCCAGGAACTTATCAGGTATAAAGAAATTAAGGAGACTCTTCAAGCCCAAGTGTAAAAAAGGTGCTGACTTTTCCACAGCTGGTAATTAAAATGCTGGACTGCACTGATTGATAACCAAAGCAGAACCCTGAGTTACAGGAACTTGCGCTCGAAGCGTGTGAGGTGAGGTCAGCACTGGTCTACCAGGGTTTCTATCTGCAATCTGGAAAAGTGTCTGCTCCCTTCAGGACTATGATGGAGTTAGGGGTACGTGCACTGTAAAGAGAAACTGCCAATAGTTGTATTTCCCTACAGTGCTTCCCTCAGCCCAGCTGTCAGACACAAGCTGTCATCTGTGGGTTTTTTTCTGATTTGTGTTTTCTGATACTTTTATTTCTTAACTTCAAGAGCCTTTTTCTATTCCTTCTTAGCTGGGGAACAGGGAAAGTTGCGTAATGGTATGACTGCGATTGACTGAACTGCTTTTTGGAGCTATGTTCCTGTGTTCTTTGAGGAGAACAAGTGAGTTAGGGTATTGATAAAGTATTAATGCTTCCATAGCCTCTTTTTCCCATCTGCCAAAATTCTCTTTTGGGCATTATATTGAGAGTAGAAGAGGAGCCCTGCAGGCAGCAGGCTCACCAGAAGGTGGTCTTTGTTGGCTGCATAGGAGAATTCCTGGTGTTCTTCCAGCAAGGCAAATACAATAAGAAATAGGAAACCCATTCATCAGCTTCCCTTTTAGTTTTGTTTGACTGTGAATTCTCTCAGTTTTCTTTCCAAATCTCTTTTGGGATGCGGAGTAGACTGTCATTGGCTATGGCTGTGTCTACTCTGCAAAGTCCTAAGAAAGTAAATACAAACTCTCTGATTCATCATTTACCTGGGCTTTGTTTCAGCATGTACATTCAACGTGTACTGAAGCTTAAACTCTTGTTTGGAGACCATGGCAGGACTTCAGACTCAAGTCTAGCTCTGGGTGAGGTTCCACAAGGTGTGGTGAGCTGATCCACCAGCTCACTGCTGCCAGAGGGACAGGACCACGCAGGGACAGGAAAACGGGAGCCAGACCTCTCTCTGCGTAACTGCCTCTTAGCTCAGCTCAGCTGTGTGTGGGGCTGTAGCCTGCAACCATGGGTCACGTCTACCTTATGCTGCTGGGAAGTCATTTCCTGGTGATAAGTGCAGGCAAATGGAAACATAGTTGCTGTTATGTTTTCTAGTTTTCATTCACTGTGAAGACTTGTCATCAAGACTTATTTCTGCAATAGCGAGATCATTTAGATTGTGCAATAGCCTTCTCTGCCAGTACCATCTTTTTATATATTTTTAAAAAACTATGTAAGAAGGAGATGGAAAGGGTTGAATTGTGTATAATTACGACATGTGATGTGGAGTTAGCAGTCTGTCCACCCAGAGACACCTGGTGCAATAAAATAAGTCTTGCCCAGAGATCAAAGGGAGAATTTTGCTCTAAAGTCATAGCTAATGTTATTGGAAACTTTATCATTGCACTTGATGCTTAATGAGAAAACCTCTTTATTCTCTCCCCCAGCTCATGGTTTAAGAACCACGTCTGCCTTGCTTCCTCATACTTTTTTCCCCTGTTTCTTTTCCACTTCCCCATCTCATGCGTTTTCTCTGTTCTCCATTTTGTATCCATTTGTCTGCCCAGTGCATAGTCACCTTGGTCAACACAGTGATGGAAAGGGGCTCAGTGCTATAATGGGTAGCTGGGGGCACTTCCCACAGGCACCATTTGAGGCTGCCAGAAGCCTTGGGCAGACACTACATCCCTTATATTTGGTTTATAAGTAGAAAATCACCAACATTGCCAGGGGATTAAAATGGGGAAGAAGGAGCAGAGGGCTGTGGTGTTAGTCAGAGTTTACCTACTGGAAATTCTGATTCAAAAACATATACGCAAAATAAATCATGTAGGTCAAGTCTTATTTCCATCCCCTTATTAAATAATGTAAACATTAAATAAGGAAACATTTGACTGCTTTTGGGGAGGTGGGATATTGGTGGTTTGCCTGTTTTTCTCCCCCAGATGTAGTGTTGGTATGTTTTCATTCTCGATTAGAATAGGAGGAATCAAAATACCATCTCCTATTTTTCTGTGGTGTTAATGAGGTTGAGTAATTGATGCATTTGTCGCTCTGGGACGGGCCTATCGTATGAATGGCACATGGAGTATTTGTGATTCATCTGAATGGAATGCGAAGGCTTGGGGGTGCCTGTGTGGGATCCGCATTACGTTCCAGCTGGATCTGCGGGACCTGCGTGGGTTCAGCGTACATGGTGGCTTCAGAGAGCTGCCCACGGCAGCGTGGCTTCTCTGCCACCGGGGCAGGAGGCCACGGAAAAGCCCTGCCAAGATGGAGGTTGTAAAAGGCATTGAGTATAGCTGAGCTTATGTGGTTCTTTTCAGCTTCTCCTGGAGAAGGTTCAGAAAGATCACGCTCAAGATGTTCCCTATCCTGAACTGGCTGTTTTCATATCGGTTCAGAGAATGGATTTTGAGGGATCTACATGCAGGCCTAAGCGTTGGGGTGTTTCAGATTCCTCAAGGTAGGCAGAGATTAAAAAAACACTCCAGCTTCTTTTTGTATGTCATGCTTTTCATAGTCTATCATCTCAGCTGCTTGATGTCTTCTGCAGCCATTTGTGCCCCAGAGTAATAATAAAATAATAAATAATAATAAAACTACAACAGGGTTGGGGGAGGTCAGTGGTTGCCCAGAGAAGCTGTGGCTGCCCCATCCCTGGAGGGGTTCAAGGCCAGGTTGGAGGGGGCTTGGAGCAACCTGGTCTGGTGGGAGGTGTCCCTGCCCAGGGCAGGGGGTGGCACTGAATGCGCTTTAAGGTCCTTTCCAACCCAAACCTTTCTATGATTCTAATGTCATCAGGTTATGTGATGTTCCTTAGAAGTTCCTTAAATCATTAACCTATTTATTTGCATATTTGTGGGAGAACTTCTGTTCTATAATCAGACATTACGCAGTTAATTTCAAGGCCAGGACACTACTCAAAATATAAACTAATAGCAGCATTTTCCTATATTGCAAACAAAATAACATGGTCTTTGAAATGGTCGCCTAAAGGAAGAGTTGTTCCAGTTCTTTGTCTAATTTCTGATTAGCAAGGGCCTGTGTTGTAAAACAACATTGGCTTTTGTCACTACCTGGACTGGCTTTATCAGGTCCTGAATTCCCTAAAAAGCAGGCTGTGGGAGTGGAATGGCCATCTTGCTCTGATTTGGCATGTTTAAACCCAAACTTGAGAGTGGCAGGTAGCATGAGCCAGACCAGCGCTGGTGCTACCTGCGTCTGGTGATTCTGTGAAGAAATGTAGTGGGATTTTCATAAGGGTTGGCAGGTTTTCATCAGCAAAATTTTACTTAAAAATAGTAACCAAAGATAGAGAGCTTTCTCAATTTGCTTGACTTTAGAAACAGATTTTTGCTTTCCAGCACTTTTAGGAGTTTGGCTGACCAGGTTACCTCTGCCAAATATCAATGGCTTCCTTTCTACGTTCTGCTGCTCGCTGACATATGTTATATTTGGGACTTCGTATCATATCTCAATTGGTGAGATTTATTTTGTACTTTGAAATTTTTCTTCGGGACTTAGAGATTATGTTCGATGCTCTTTCAAAAACCTGGTGAGATGTCCTAATCTACTTCATCTAACAGGCAGGTGTTATTTAGGTGAGAATCCAGACCCCAGATTCTCGATTCATTGTTGTTCCGCTTCTCTGCGGTGAGAATTTCACCAAGTCAGTCAAGTTTCAGCTGCGGGGTCCTTTGTGCCCCTGAGGATGTGAGCTGTGATGGATACTGGTTCACAGGAGACAGCTGGAGTTTCATGGAGGTGTCTGCTACGTGAAGGACCAATGTGAGCTGCTTCCCATTTAGACCCAGGATGTTACTGTGAATCATGATGTGGCTCCTGGTCTTCTCCATGGTCTTCTCCATGTATTTTCTTGCCATGGCTGAACTGTTGATGGGTTTACATTCTTAATTTGTTCAGAAGCCAGATTATTAAAATGCTGTTTACCTCTGTGAAGGCCTTTCACATTATCCCAATGAGTGGGTATGTGGAGCTCTGGCCTCTTAGCTAAATTGGCAGTTCTTTCTCTCACTGACTGGGTTTTTCAGCCTTTCTGGTATCTCATTGTAAGTCATTCATTTTTTTGTGTTTTACATTACAAACTCTTTGTTGTGCATCTGAGCAACCAAAGACTTTACTCGTAAAATGGCAGGAATCTGAAATTTTCAGACAGGACTTTGGAAACTATAGGTACTTACTCACAAACAGCAAAAATTGATTATATAAGTGCATTATATGTATCTATATGAATGAAAATTGACTGTCTCATACTGCACAGACTTATTAATTAAGATTAAGTCTTTGTTGCAACGTCTCAGGCGGTTCCATTTTCTGTTCTCTGTTCTGTCGGTTCCAGG
Organism: Calidris pugnax; assembly: GCF_001431845.1. Taxonomy (NCBI): domain Eukaryota; kingdom Metazoa; phylum Chordata; class Aves; order Charadriiformes; family Scolopacidae; genus Calidris; species Calidris pugnax. The sequence continues at coordinate 1,660,530 of NW_015090982.1, read as the reverse complement.
CTCGTTCAGCATCCTGAACATGGTGGTGGCAAACATTGCGAAGTCTCCTAATTTCACCCAAACATTGTCCTCTAGTGGTTCACCCAACAATTTCTCAGACCCTACATTTATGAAAAATTACATGGAGGCCTTGACACTTACTGCATCAGTAACATTTTTGACTGGCATCATTCAGGTAGAAGATGAATCTATTTTATATCCTTAATCATGTCTCCTTATGTGCATCCTCATGCAAATGTAAGAATTGATGCTGCTTGTATATTCTTACAACAAAACCTAAGCTCAGCATGTTTGAACACATATTTTGGACAAAGCGGGACACGACACGACCTGCTTGAGGGTAGAAAGGCTCTACTAGAGGGATCTGGACAGGCTGGATGGATGGGCCGAGGTGAATGGGATGAGGTTCAACAAGGCCAAGTGCCAGGTCCTGCACTTGGGTCACACCAACCCCATGCAGCACTTGGCTTGGGGCAGAGTGGCTGGAGCTGCCTGACAGAAAAGGACCTGGGAGTGTTGGTCAACTGTCGGCTGAACATGAGCCAGCAGTGTGCCCAGGTGGCCAAGAAGGCTACCAGCATCCTGGCCTGTATCAGGAGCAGCGTGGTGAGGAGGACTCAGGAGGTGATTGTCCCCCTGTCCTGGGCACTGGTGAGTCCCCACCTCGAGGTCTGTGTCCAGTTTTGGGCCTCTTACTGCGAAAAAGACCTTTAGAGGCTGGAGCAGGTCCAGAGAAGGGCAACGGAGCTGCTGATGGGTCTGGAGAACAAGGAGAAGGGGCTGGAGAACTTGTGAGGAGCAGCTGAGGGAGCTGGGAGTGTTCAGCCTGGAGAAAAGGAGGCTGAGGGGGGACCTTCTCGCTCTCTCCTACTTCCTGAAAGGAGGGGGTAGGCAGGGGGGGGTCGGTCTCTTCTCCCAAGTCACAGGCGATAGGACAGAGGAAATGGCCTCAAGTTGTGCCAGGGGAGGTTCAAATTGGATATTAGGAACAATTTTTCCACGGAAAGGGTTATTAATCCTTGGAATGGGCTGCCCAGGGAAGTGGTTGAGGCACCATCCCTGGAGGTATTCAGAAGATGGGTTGACATAGTGCTGAATGACATGGTTTAGTGATGGTTTTTATCAGAGTTAGGTTGATGGTTGGACTTGATGATCTTAAAGGTCCCTTCCAACCTAGAAAATTCTATGAATCTATGATTCTGTGAAGGTCTGTCTCGTCCTCTCATACTGTCTGAAAAAGATATGACAGGTTAAGACTCATGTGCCCATGATTAATATGTGTGAAGTAAATATCTTTTACATTGACTCTCTGTATGAATCTCTTCAGCAATATGTTGACCCTTGGTAGTCCTGAAGTAGCTGCACACAATTGATGTAAAGTGCTTCTGTTTTGGTTTGGCAGTGTCTTACTTAATTGTGCATTATGAAAATAGCATGTTCAAATAACTACCTGTCATGTATGGCAGTGAAGAGTCACGCTCTTCAAATATGGAAATGAGAAGGGCGAGGTTAGACATTGATAATTATATCACGTCTCACTTCTCATCTGTCCCATACAGTTGCTGCTGGGCTGCTTTTGCCTGGGCTTTGCAACAACATACGTGCCAAAGACTCTCATTGATGCTTACCTCACTGCTGCTGCATTGCATGTCATCGTATCACAGTTCACCTTTATCTTTGACATCATGGTAGACTTCCACAAGGGTCCCATGGGCATTTTTAATGTGAGTAAACTCATTATTAGTCAAAGAAATGCCTGCTTCATGGAGGGAAAAGGAAAAAAAACCAGCTTCGGGAATTGAAAGCAATTTCAGTCTAAGTCAGTCGCTAAGGGATATTTGTGCAAGTCTCAGCTGTGGTTCACTTCACCTTCCTGTTGTCTTGAAGGGTGGATGGAGCTTATTGTGCGACATGCAAGAACAAAAGGCTGTGTATATATTTTTAATTACTTATGTAGCTCTAGAATAGATTTTCAGCAAGTCTATAATTGTAGTAGGGCAAAGGTTAGAGGGAAAGGTAGTTTTTTCTTCACTAGATCGTCACGAGGAAGCCATTTGGCACACAGTATTTTTATCATACCTGACAAAGAAGCAACAGACTCCAAGATAAAGACAAGTCAAAGCTAATTCATCCTAATTTACTTTGATAACATCAACAGAGAACTTGAGAAAATGGGAGTGAAGAAGAGAGAAGGACAGTACTAGATCTGAGCTATTTGTGGCAGTGTTTTCTCTGCAGATACCAATAAATGATAGAGATTTTTAGATGGTCTTTTTCTCTTCTTCTCATTCCCTTCTTCTTCTCTTCTCAGTTTCTCTCTTCTAATCGAAGTTGCCACCGTAGCAGAAGGGTTTTGTTCGAGTGTGATGTCAGTCTCCTGGAATATAGAAATAGTTGTAGTATCTGCCTCTGATCCTCTCTATGATGATTCTTTTTCAGAACCTATTTCATTACTTCCTGGCTCTCTCAAAAGCTAATGCCACCAGCATATTGCTATTTTTGCTTGGCATGGCTGTGCTTCGCATCAGTAAATTCATCAGGATAACTTATAAACTTTATCCTATTGCATTTCCTATGGAACTTCTCTTGGTAAGTGATCTTCAAATATGTTGTCATAATTGAACTAACAGAGAGTATGATATACTTTATTTAAAAAAAAAATTCACGTATTACTTCAAGATGCTGTTATATTTGCACGCTGAATCTGTGTTTCAGTCCTTTAACTACTCCTACAAGATAAACTATCTTTAGCTGGATTGTAAACAGCTCAGGAGCAAAAGCTACATAATCTCTAGTGTTGCTTCTTGGTTTTTTTCCCCAGATTATCGCAGCTACCGTTGTTTCTAATTGCATTCGTGTTCACGCTGAATCCAGTAGTGCTGTGGTCAGTATGATTCCGCAGAGGTTAGTAATCTATGCTGTTTGTGAGGTTGTAGTTTTGAGTAGTTTTGAGATATAAAAGAGCTGTTTCAGCCTGTTCTTGAAACATGACATGCACTGACTTTTATTGGGCAGTGCAGCTATCAGAATAACCCTTGAGGAATTTTAATTACATCATAATTTCCAAGCATATGCAGAATTCAAACTACGATTTTATCAGATTCAGGTTTTATTAGCACAAAGAGGAGTTTACTTTTTTTTGGTGAGGTGGAATTCTCACAGTTTGAGAGTATCTCCTGTGGGGTGCTGGATGCCTCTGATGATCATCCTGGGTTTGGAGTTACTGTGGATGGAGCTCAGAACGGTTCCAAACTTATCTCTTCTCTGATCCTGTAGGTTTCTGCCTCCTACGCTGCCAGATTTATCAAACCTGAGCAAGATCATACAGCATGCCTTCTCCCTTGCTGTTGTAAGCTATTTCCTTCTTGTTTTTGTTGGGGAGAAGTATGCTTCACTCCACAACTACAGCATTGCCAGCAATCAGGTGAGAGCAAAACTGCGGGTACCTTCCAGGCTGAGAAGCAAACTCCAGCTCCGTTTGTAAAGCTGCGAGCTCCCTGACAATGGTGGAAATGCAAGGACAGAGTGAATAAGCCAGATTATGGTTTTGTAGGAACTTGTTACCCTTCCTTATGCAAAGTAGATGTTATAGGCCAATAATGTGAAGGTGAAAACATGGCCGCCTTTGACCAAGTGAATATTCTTTGAATATTCCCAGTGTTGGGGCTGAACCTCACACACACACAGCGGTGCAGCTGCTCCCTGAGGACCGGTGCTGTCATGAATCCACAAGACTATAAAAGCGTGATAAATTAATAGTTGAAGTTGTAAATGGCTAGAGCAGCTGCAGTTCTCTATACGTGGCTGCCATCTCAGCATTTGGATTCCCTGCCCAGAGTGATTGCTCTGAGAGGCTTTTCAGCTAAAACTGTGTTGGTTTCCAGTCAGCTAGAGTTAGTAAGCATTAGGCATTTTGCACTACTCCATGTTTAGCTTGTTGTGGTGGCTTTGGATCTTTACTACAGTGGAGCTAAGCCAGTAAGGAAGCTGCTCAGACTTCTCAAAGCCTCTGGGGATGGATATAAAGGGAATGTCTTTTCCACTCAGCTTGTGTCCAGGTGCACTGTGGCTGCAGACTGAGATTTGCCACGTTAGCTTGAAAGTCAGTGCTTTGGGGTTCTAAGATTTATTTGAAAGAAGGATCCAGGAGGTCCTCAGCTGGGAAAAACGTATGCCTTTTAAGAGAACTGATTTCACCATGGGAGACCTTGCCTTCCAGAAGATTTCCTGAGCTTGGCAACACCAATGAGCAATCAGCAAGTGTGAGCAAAAGGAAAGGAATTCCTGATAAGCTACTTCTGTGTAGGTAAGTTGTGCATTTGGGATTTTCTCTGCTTCCTTCTGTTTCTGTTTTACAGGAGCTAGTAGCAGTGGGGCTATGCAATATTTTCAGCTCATTTTTCAAAAGCTTTGTTGTCAGCTGTGCTATTTCTGGAACTGTCATTCAAGAGAAGACAGGGGGGAAAACACAGGTGAGCTGGGCTGGATTTGTTAAGTTTCCAAACTCTCATCTAAAATCACTGTATACTGAGTATAGGCTGACATTTAATCTAAACAGTTTGTGAGGTATAAAGTTACATACTCATGCGACATGAATTCAGATACCCCTCCTGTGTGTGTTATATTATCTACTATATTTACATGATATTCACAGCACATGATGTGCCATGAAGGCAGCCAGGATCCTGTGGGTAGAATAGGATACGGTCCATGCAGTTTAAAACTGTATTTTAGTGAATATACCCCAAAAGCCAAATGGAAAATTTTTCATGCATGTTCTTCTGCCACTTCTTCCTAAGTTTGGAGTGCTTTGGAGAATAAGTCTTATGAGGAGAGGCTGAGGGAGCTGGGAGTATTCAGCCTGGAGAAAAGGAGGCTGAGGGGAGACCTCGCTCTCTCCAACTTCCTGAAAGGAGGGTATAGCCAGGGGAGATCGGTCTCTTCTCCCAAGGAACAGGTGATGGGACAGGAGGAAACACCAGGGGAGGTTCAGATTGGATATTAGGAACAATTTTTCCATGGAAGGGGTGGGGAGTCCTTGGAATGGGCTGCCCAGGGAAGTGGTTGAGGCACCATCCCTGGAGGTATTCAAAAGATGGGTTGACATCGTGCTGACTGACATGGTTTAGTGATGGTTTTTATCAGGGTTAGGTTGATGGTTGGACTCGATGATCTTAAATGTCCCTTCCAACCCACACAATTCTATGATTCTATGATTCTATGATTCTACTTGACTTTGTGATCCTTTTTCTTTTAGGGGAGAAAGAGGGTGTTATATGTAATAACAATATGTAATAATGTTTTTGTCATACCTGTTAACTGAATGTCTGTACATTCTTCACTGCATCACAGAAGTAATTTTGTTTAATAAAGAGTTTATTCCAACATCTGACTTGAAAGAGAGGCATCTTATTACCCACGTGAAATTATCAAACTGCATTGTTCTGGTGTGCCTAAGAATAGTCCATTTTGGTCAAATGTATATCTACAGAGAACTTCTTCAGGAAGTATTTGAGAATTTGTACCATGAGTTGCAGCATCCTGTGGCCTTTCTTAATTGTGCCCTGCTTATTTTTCCCAGTGGGTGGTGTTACATGGGCTTGTTTAGGGAGGACAAGTGAGGAAATGGTTCTGTCTCTAATAAAAGTACATAATAATGTTCTCTAATAAAGTATTTCCGTTCAGTTGGCAGCAGCGATTGGAGTATCTGTGATGCTGGTGATTGCACTGAAACTGGGACACTTTTTCCAGGCGATACCTAACGTAAGTGAACCTGAAACAGCTATGGCAGCAGTCGAATTACTTTCCAAGCACAAAATGAAAATTTTCTAAGCATAAAATGAAGATTTTTGTGGGACAGTTAGGGATTATGTCATACTCTAGAGTTAATTGTTCTCAGGGATGGACCAAAGCAAAATACTGACTTTAAGCTCCTAAATTTCAGCAGGTGTCTGCATGATGCAATATTTATTTTATTTATACCTTACATATTAGGTAATAAATACTGCATCTCTCTCCCAGCTCTCACTGATCAGTACAAGCTAAAATTCCTTGCCTAAAACTGGACTGAAATGTCACCATCAACCTCTATGACTTAAATATTGTATTTCACTTTTGGGTCTCACGTCTTCCAAGCTTTTGCACACTTGTAAAACAAATTCATGAGTTCCTTTTTTGCATTGGTGTAAGGAGCTCCAAGATGGGTCCTTCAGATCCTTTAAAGAGGTAAATAAAATCTTGGAAATGGAGATTTGGGTTTAATGTCTCTGATTCTAGCTTGGTCTTTGGGATTTATTTTAAAACCATATGGACTCCTAACCTGCCTTGTGTGGATTTTGCATTGCCAGTGCACCCATAACATTTTATTATTGTATTCAGAGTACTCAATTTTCCAGTTTTCTCTTAAAGTTTTATTTAGACTTTCTTGTTTTTTCTCTACGTTTTCTTAGGGAACCACTGACAGAGCATTACTTCCTGATTTTTTTCCTGGCCTCTTTGTAAGCTGGGAGAATTAATCCCTTTTCCCAAACTAGCTGACAAAATAGAATTTAACCACCTACTTCCCTTCGGTCTCCTTTTCGTTGCTAAGAAAGGCCATTTTCAACAAGTGGTGTCAAACAACTTCCTAAATCAGGCAATGAAGTCCCGGTGCTAAGTGAAACCATGCTTTGAAGCAGCAACTCTTAATTCTGTAGACGTTGTTGGGATTTCTCCCAGTGCTGCAGGGCCACAGGGGTTCTCTGCGGAGCACTGGGGAGTAATGGAAACTACACACAGCATTGCAAGAGGGAATCCAGTTGTATTGGCAGGAGCCGTTCTGAAATCAAACAAGAAAATATAAGCTAGTTTCATGTTGGTTTGCAGATCAGAGAACTGTTATATGAACCTAAAAAATGTATGGAAATAAAGCTGTTGTAATATTTTAAGTTCAAACAGTTTGTCTGTCATGGATATCTGTTCCTTAGCATGCTTGTGGTTGCAAACAAAAATAGCAAGATAATACATGATATTTTTCTGATTTCCACAGGATATGCTGGCTGCTATTGTGGTATTTAACATGCTCCCTTTTCTTGAAAAACTTCTGGATGTCCCCATCCTGTGGAGACGGGATAAGTATCATTTTGTAAGTCACAATGAAACAAGCCACCAAGGGTTTGGACTGTGCCTTAAAGGGAGAAATGGATGTTTTGGGAGGGCAAGGCAAAGCCGTGGGCATTCCCTTAGAAAAGGGAATCCTTTGAAATAGCCGCTGAAAGAAGCGTATTGAAATCTCTACACATCAATTTGCAATTAATTCTATACAGGGAGAACTGATTACTGTTGGTGCTTCCCAGACCCCCTAAGAGGAGATTGTCTGGCTGCCAGCCGGGGCCACATCCTCATGTCAGCTCCTGTGCAGGACTTCTCATAAAGAGAAAGGCCCCAAATATGATGCGGACTTTGCTAATAATTGAAGCCCTGTTAAAAAGTCTGGAGATTTGAACTGAAATTTGTGATTCTTGTTTGCAGCTACTTCTAGGACTGGTCTGGATGTGTCAACAAAGCTTTTCATGTATTACCATTTCTAGCCTTGTTTTTTGCCTGCAATTTGCAAATGCTGGGACTGAGTTTGAGGTCATTTTGCATCTTTTTGTTGCTCATGTTCTCTCTGTCTCTTGTTCCAAGGCTATTTGGCTTGTAACTTTCACTGCAGTGCTTTGTTTTGGGCTTGATACCGGTTTAGAGATCGCCATGGGATTTACTTTCTTGATCATCACCATTAGGTCACACAGGTACCTGTAACTTTGAAAACAAAATACTAGTTTTTCTTAAAGTTGATGATTTAGAGATACTTCTACGTGTGATAATGAAAAAGCTGTTTCATGTTTGTAAGCACTTTGGTCGGGTCATCCTGCAGTCTCTCTAATGCTATCCCAGACCAATAATCCCGTCAAGTTTAGGGGCTCTGGATCCATCCCTTCTGCAGCTGTAGCTCTATTGAAGACTCTTTATTGTTGTGTAAGCATCACTCATGAGAGGTGATCTGTCTACATAGTTTTAGAGGGATAAAATCAGATGTTGTGGCTTCATTTCATATACATTCCTCAATCTTCACTGCCATTTACCAAGTTGCTTTATCTTCTCCGTAACCTCCGTTGGTGACAAGGGCAGGAGGTTACGTCAGGCACACATTACTCAGTAAAGTAGCTGCTAATCCAAACAGGAAAATCAGTTATAAATCCAAGCCACACCTCATGAGATTTACCATGATAGGGAGGTGCTTGACTAAGTAGACTGAAGCCTCTGGAATAACATGGAAATAAGTAGGAAATAACTCAGTTCCTGCAAATACTGAGTTGTTTGTGAGCTGACCCAGAGTGGAATTCAGGAAGAATTTCAGTTTCTGTCTGAAACTCACTGTTTTGCCTCTGCTCAGAATTATTCTCTGGGATTTGCCTTGGATTTAATGAGCGTTGTGAAAGGGCGTTTCTGCAGCCACTGTTCAGTTGAGTGTCCCTGTTGTCCGTCCTCCCTTCAGGGTACGTAACCGCTTATCAATTTCCTCCCAGTGAGAGCATTATGCCCACAACACTCAAAAAAGCGTGAGAAGTTATCTGCAAAGAGATTGTTTTGAAGAGTGTCTTGACAACAGTTTTCCATACATCAGGGCCCCCTGCCTTCCCTTTCAGCCAACCAGCCATGTTTACTGCACCTGTGTCCTGAATTGACCAGAACCTGCCCCAAAACCATGTGGCACCATTAGCAAAGCATGGTTCCCAAAGCCAAATATTCTCCTACAAGGCAAAACCCAGCTCCAAGCACAAGTTTTAGCTGCCTCTACCTGTCTGTGTAGATGTATCTTTGGGGAGACAGAGAGGGAGCATGCTTCCCAGCATAACAGTAATAATTCAAGTGTTCCAGAGCTAAAAATGAGACATTATGCATCCTTGAGGACACCAGCCGAAGGCTGTGTTCATGTACTGCTCCCCTACTCAAAGAACCCTAATCATGAGGGAATAACTTTTTGTACTCACACCCTCTAAGTTGCAGTTGGTATTTCCAGTGGAGAGAAATGGAGATCTAGCCTTTGGCAACAGATGTTTTTTTTCTGCTCTCTGTGAAAACCTAATAAACATCTTGTTTCAGAATGAAGATGATGGTGCTGGGACAGATTCCAAACACGAATATTTATAGAAGTTTATCCGTCTACAGAGCCGTAAGAGAAAACAAAAAAACAAATATTCCATCTCTCTCTGTTATCCAGCTTTTTCCCTTAAATGCCTGGGGATGACCATTCAGGCTCAGTTCATTTGATTCATTTGATAATAGGTGGGACATGAGCCTTTTTAAGATGCTTTTTTCAAGACCTGCACTGTGCAGAGTTGGGTGATGCAGGAGCAGAGAGCTGTGCCTGTGCCCACGGGTGCGTTCCCAGTGCTGTGCTGGGGGACTGGCAAAAAATGGAATAATATAAGGACAAGGTTTGGAAGACAAGGGTAGAGTGTATGTTTGAGCATTAAAAATAATTTAGGTTGTTTTATATTAGAGCAGCCAACTGTCATCTGTGGTAGATGTGCTGGAGGTATGGTTTTAATTGCAAGAGGAGCAGATTAGTTTGTGGTAATTTGGTAATTCTGGCGTTACAAGGATGTCGCGTAGTCAGCAATGGGACCAGAAAATGCTGTCCTTAGGGTAGGACCTCGCAGACAGTTAGGAGGGGAAAAACGGCTCCTGCTGGGAACAATCCTTACAGATCCAACTTTCTGCTTTACAGGCAAGGGAGATTGAAGGTATCAAAATCTTCCAGTGCTGTTCTTCCATCTCTTTTGCAAACATGAATCACTTCAAAACCTATTTGTTCCACAAGGTAAATGCTACTTTTTCAGTTGGCGGAAGTTCCTACAAGCCTGCATTAGGGAGATACAAACTCTAATGAAATTGTCTTTCTTTTTCAGATGGACGTGAAAGCAGCACCTCTAGATGAAAGTGAAATGAGGGCTTTAATTGGTCCGTCTGACAGGGCAGTGGAAAGAAAAGATCTTAAATGCTCTTGTGTCTGTCATCCAACTCCACCACCACTTAGGGTCAGCTTTAAAGTGTATTTATCTAGTCTGTCTGTTTGAGGTGCCTGGTTTTATGTTACTGAGGACAATGTTCTTTACTTGCCAGTAACGAAAAGGCTGTAAATGTTTATATAAAGCATATATATATCTGCTGTACGAAAATGAGCAAACATTACCACTGTATTTCCTTACTCATACTTTATGTGATAGAGCAATAGTAGCTCAGTTTACTGGATGAATTAACTAGCAACTGAAATATTCAACATATCCTCTCCTCAGCTGACAGAATTAATTTTGTCAGGTGCTTCCGTAGGGATTTGCTTCCTTTTCCCCATAGAAGACAGAGAATTCCCTTGCTTAGGAGGAATTTGTTCCACTGCCAATGCTGCCAAATGCAAAATACCTCAAAGGCAGCTACAATTATTGTGATTTGTGGATTTCTTACTTTTACTATAATTGCCTGCTGTGCATCTTCCAGTGTCACTCATATCCCTATTTACCTGAATTTTCCGAGTTGCCTTAGACATTAAAAAAATTTCATATCTTCAGAAGTTATTTTTCAAGCGGTTATATGTGATTTGTAAAACTCATTTTCTGAGAAAGTTGAAAGTTGAAAGATATTGGCTTGGAAAACATGTGTGGCACCAAGGTGCTTTAGATAATTTAACATAATCTTCTACAGTATGAAAGTGCAGAGAGGGTCTTTTCCTTTCTTGTGTTACAAAAATGAAAAAAACACATTTGTAGCTGTTAAGAAAGAAAAATTGATTAAATCAGTCCATTCTGTGACCAGCTGCCACACACGAGAGCAGATCAAAGGTCTGTAGAGCTCAGACAGAAAGTTGCTTACTGTTGCTCCGAAGAGCAATCTTCTTTCTTGTTCTTTTCTTTTCTGGAAGGCAGAATTAACCAGTCAGATTCCAGTATCAGGGGCCATTTTGTAGTGTGGAAGAGGGAGGTCCCACTGCACTATTTGGTAGCTGAATGCCCTCTGTTTAACCACATCTGAGCCTTGCCCAAGTCACCTGCTATTTTGCATCCTCTTGTGACTTTGTGCTATATTTAATGTTATTTCATGTGTGTTTTTTAACATGAGAGAGTGAAGACAGGCTGAGAGAGTTGGGGAGGGGGGTTCAGCCTGGAGAAGAGAAGGCTCCGGGGAGACCTTGGAGCCCCTTCCAGTCTCTCAAGGGGCTCCAGGAGAGATGGGTCAGGGAGGGGAGCCCTAGGAGGAGGGGGAAGGGTTTGACCCTGAAAGAGAGAAGATTGAGATGAGATGTGGAGAAGAACTTGTTTGGTGTGAGGGTGGTGAGAGCCTGGCCCAGGTTGGCCAGAGAAGCTGTGGCTGCCCCATCCCTGGAGGGGTTCAAGGCCAGGTTGGAGGGGGCTTGGAGCAACCTGCTGTGGTGGGAGGTGTCCCTGCCCAGGGCAGGGGATGGCACTGGGGGGGCTTTAAGGTCCCTTCCAACCCAAACCATTCTATGATTCTGTGATTTATAGTACTCTCTTACTTGCAGCCAAAATTTTTCCACTTCCTAGGCCCAATTCTTTCAACCTCTGGTGTACTCTCCATTTTCCATCTCAGATACCATATACAGAGAAACTGGTGAAGCTACGCCACACAGATACCGAATCCTCATCATCTTTGGTTAATTTGGTCCATTGGTCAAAGTATGGAGGCAGACTCAGCTCGCAGATATTCTTGATAGGAGCGGACAATGTAGCCTCAGGCTTTAACGTGGGACTTCCGACCGAAAAAAAGGAGGATGAAGGGAGAAGAGCTTGCCATTCATCAGTCTCTGCCATTGATAATTCCTCAGTGCAGTTAGATCAGGAAGAACAGCGCGTGTATTGGCCATGTACAGTTCACACCATCATTTTAGACTTCAGCATGGTACAGTTTGTGGATTTGACAGGTTCCGAGTTACTGCGACAGGTAAGAACCCAACTGCACGTAAATGAGAAGCCTGAAGTTAACCCAACATCTTATGTTTCTCCTTAGCCTAAAATGCCCTGCTATGTAACTATCCGCACGTCTTCCAGTTGACCTTTAGCCATTGAGTTTCAGAAATTAATAAATACCAATAAAACCACTTTAAAAAAGTAAAATAAACCCCCCAGTTTCCATACAAAGGACACACAAAAACCTCTCCTCTGCTCCGACCAGTTCTGGAGTCACATAAACTAAAAAAACATTTATAAAAATGTCTGCTTTGTTTTTTTCCATTTTGGCTGTTTATTTTTTCCTCTAGCTGGACAATTAAAAGAAAAAGCTCTTTTTTTGAAGTGTCAAATATAAAACTACTAGCTGTTATTTTGTTATTTTTGCTGACTGCCTAATTAGCCATTTCTTTGAAGTATGTCTTGAACTTTTAAGTCTTCGAGTGGGGATCCAAGCCAATGGAGATACATATTTAGCAAAAATAAATTCCATGTAGCTGTGCTTCTCAGAAAGATCCAGCTCCAGATGGATTCTTAGTCAGCTCCCTCAAACTCTGCAGCACAACTTCAAAAGATTTTTGCTTAATAATAGGTTGGATTAACAGCTATTGGGAACAATTGTGGATTGAGCTGATGTCCCTAAAATCCTTATTTACCACCCATTAAATGGGAAAGGGGGGTAAAGTCAGTCTTTTCAGATTCCTTCCAGCCCGATTTCTGAAATTCTGTGATTCTCTGAAATAATGACTTTCATTGCCTTAAAAAAAAAAAATAATAACTGCTTTGAGGTCTTTTAATTACAAAAGGTCAGGCATTGAGAAAATGGTGAGAATCTGTCCCCTCTAAAATCTGATTCCTTTCACACTAAGTTGATATATGTCAAAATGTTGGACATGACAATTGAGACAACTGCTCCTGTGAGAACGTTGTGTTGAAGTGAAGCAGAGTCTCTGTGTGGTGCGAAGGAAATGGGGGGGTCTGGCTGTCATCCATCCTGCTTCTGAACTCAGTATTCATTAACATCTTGGACAATTTGGCCCCTTAATGCTGAACTCAAAACAAGGATTTGAGATACCGGAATAAAGGTTTTCTTCAGAGATAAAACACTACAAGGAAGGTTGTATTTCCCTCTTTATGTTTTACCTTCTGGTGCACTTGTATAACTCAGAATTGCTCTAATGTATGATGGAATTCTTTCCCCAGATCATCCATATGTTCCACAATATTGGCATTACAGTCCTTCTAGCTGGCTGTCACTGTGAGTATAGTATTTGTCTACTAATATTGACTTTATCTCCAAGGATGAGTTTTAAACTTAGGTGAAATATTTCAGCCGTACTCCTTGGTGTGATTTTGCTGCTTGATTTACTTCCCCCCCGCCCCCCGTTTTCCATAGCCTCTGTGATGGCAGACTTTGAGAAGAATGATTTCTTTGACGGCTGCGTCACCAAAGAAAGGTTCTTTCTGACTCTTCACGACGCTGTGCTGGCTGCTTTGGACACGCATCAAAGGCCAGATGGGCTAGAACCTGCTGCTCAAGAGTTTGCTGAGGAACCACCAGCTGACCAGAAGGTATTTAGCTTAACATTTAAGCCTTCATATTGTTAAATTATCCTCTCAGTAACTTAAACCTTGTCACGTGGTTGAGGAAATGGTGCAGAGCGGATGGTCTGTTGAATTCTCTATTTTTTCACAGGTACTTGCCTTTGCAATGGACAGATAATCCAATTTATTTCCTTGATCCCTGTGTTCCTGTTTGGGGAAAGGATTCCCACTGAGTTTTGTGGCAGGGAATTACTTTGTTGCATTTTAAATTCTTCTTCCATTCCTCTGACAGTGCAAAGACCCTGCCAGGGCAGAGCAAAAGCTCCAAGTTTTATATTTCCAGAGCTTACTGCACCAGCTCCCTTGGGGCTGGTGGGGGGAAGTGAAGGACAGCACTAGCTTGATTTCCTAAAGAACTGAAGTTTATGCACATGCTGTCAGTACTCTGCAATAATTTTTAAGCTGGCTGGCTGGCTCAGCCAAGTTTGAATAGGGCAGACGACTGCAAATTCCAGGAAAAGCCCTTGTTCTGAGTAGAAGATTCCAGTAATTGCCCCATGTGGGAAAGAACCCAACCTTGGCTAATCATCCCATGCAGACTGCCAGGCTGGGGTTCTATGGCTGAAGGAAGTGAGGATGAAGTTAAAAATCTATCCAAATCTGCAGGAAAACCAGGTTCTTGGGTTCTGCTGTTCACGGAACAACTTGTTTAATTCTCTTATCTTGGCATCATACAGAATAGGCTGATGGAAGGATATTGACCTTCCAGACTCTCTCCCCTATAGAAAAAGCTCCATAGAAGGAAGATGACAATAAATATTCACCAATGTCCCTTTAACAGACGTGGTGGGGCGGGTTGAGAGCAGGAGGTGACAGTGGTTCCCCTGCAGCACGCTTTGAGGCTGGTCTGGGGGTGCAGCAGGGACCCCCGGCAGCTCGGTGGTGTCACCTTCAGCAGTCCCTGCTGGTGCTGGCTCGTGTCCTCGGCAGCTGGGGACTTGGACTACCCTGTGCTCCCACACCACCGTGGCCCTCGCTGCTGATGGCATGTTGCCTTGGCATGGGAAACCGCACTTGACCAGCTCAAGAGATCGGCCACCCTCGGCTGATGGGGATGTTTGTGTACTTTTCAGGAAAAAAGTTTGAAGAAGAATAGAAATTTTCCCTCTTCAAAGAGCTCTGACAGCAAACTTCTGCCCAAAGAGGTAATATCGGGTATCTCAAGCTCAAACCAGAGTGAAGCAGAGCCAAGCTCTCTCCAGCAGTACGATTCCCCACCCCTCCAATCGGATTTCCAGGACCCGAGCTGGGGGAAGAGGTGGAAATACACCAACAATCCCTGAATTACTGGGATTTCACTAGAGAGGAAAAAGGTACAGTTAAGCAATGGTTCTGGTGCTTTTACCAGCCTTCAATCCTCTATTTCTTTTTTTTTTTTTTTCTGTTCCAGAGTTCTTAAAATAGAGAGCCTGACAAACACCTCCAGTAATTCTGTTGTTTTAAACAAAAAGCAACATTTATGTTACTGCTTTCCAGCATTTTCAAATAGATGTGCTGCCGAGCAATGCTGAAAGCAGAGAAATTTCAGTTTATAATTCCTAGTTTTGTAGCTAATTCTAGCAAATGATTTGCACTTGTTTTCTGAAATTCTTTAAATTTCAGTTTAAATGTCCTAATTTAGCATTTCTCAGATATTTATTGCTTGGTAGTAAGTAAAATTAATCTGCCCTATTTCAACAGGTTACATGCAGGCAGTTTTGTTATTTTCAGATGTATTTAGAATGATGCAAATCTTCAAAGAAAACATTTTATTGTTACTCTTCAGCACTTTGCCGAAGTTGATATTGTCTGCACTAACGTAACACAGTGTCCATCCATTATTTCTGCCTCAGTCCCTTTCTAACCCACCAGAACTAAATCCAAATAAAAAATCTATTTTTTTTTTTTTCATGATTTTGTAGTCCTTTATTGAAATAGGGAAGAATGGAGGAATGTAGTCGCTTTGTTCTGAAGAGCCAGGAAAATTGTGGACTGAGATATAGTTGGCATTTGAGGAACAAAATCACCTTAGTTATATTTTCTGTAGATGAGCCATGGAGTGTGATGCAGGGGTATCACAACAGGGGCGTGAGCTGGGATCCTGCGCAAAGCCGAAGCATTGAACTCTGCCAAGGAACACACATCAAACACCATGTCCTCGTCTGGAGCATCTCTCTTGTGAGGAGAGGCTGAGGGACTTGGGTCTTTTTAGTCTGGAGAAGGCTGAAGGGGGATATGATCAACGCCTATAAATACTTAAAGGATGGGTGTCAGGAGGATGGGGCCAGTCTTTTATCAGTGGTGCCCAGTGACAGGACAAGAGGCAATGTGCACAAACTTGAACATGAGAAGTTCCATCTAAACATGAGGAGGAACTTCTTTCCTGTGAGGGTGACAGAGCCCTGGAAGAGGCTGCCCAGAGAGGTGGTGGAGTCTCCATCTCTGGAGACATTCAAATCCCCCTGGACACTGTGCGACCTGCTCTGGGTGGACCTGCCTGGCAGAGGGTTGGACTGGGTGGTCTCCAGAGGTCCCTTCCAACCCCATATCATTCTGTGATTCTGCAATTCTATGGGCCATGGCACAAATTGCCATGTGTGAAGAGCTGCAGGGGAACTCATTTTAGATGGGTGCCCGGCACTGTGTATATCCACCACTCACACCCTATTTTAGGGCAAAACCTGGGTTTAAAGGATGGATCCTTTGTGCCCAGATCTTGTGCTCTGGGCTAAATCCGTTAATGTGTGAACAGCTCTTAACTTTTGCTGCTGGGCATCATGTGGTTCCTGCAGTAACAGCAAGGTGGCTCCTGAATTCCGCTGCTCCTGGCTGCTAAATTTTCGCAAGGATACAACTAATAGGAATATTAATATTAAACTATCTGTAAAGTATCCCAGAGAGTTCTTATAATATTATTTTTTTCATTTAAATTATTAATGATTCCTATGAGTTTCTAGGAGGAAGCCACAGTATTGCACGTGTAAATGCAACGGTAAGGGATTTTAGCAAACACTGTGGTGTAGTTGCTTATTGTGGAGGGAACGGAGTCCTGGAACCCTCATACCTTTTTGGATTGAAAGACAGGAAAAACTGAAAGGCTCCAATGGCATTGAGTAATTTCCAAACCGCATACGCTTCCTTGCATTGTTTTGGACGGTGGCTTCATGCCAAGCTGCTCTCGGCTCTGTTCAAAACAGAGTCACACAACCCCCCTGAAAAATATAGCCCTCATTTCCAGATGCTGTTGTTGGCTCTCCTTCGGCAGCCGGGATTGAAGCTGAAATGACATTCCAGGCTGTTGGCACCATCGGAAGTCTCCATTGCAAATTTAAGAGATTATTTTTTTGGATTGTTCTGCAAAGCTCTGAATCTTTCCTTCCTTCCCCCCAGACAATCCTGATCGTTTTCCCTTATAGCTCCGCGGCGCCGTAACTCTGCTCCCACATAAGCACACTGGGCTCCTGCCTTTTGCCGAGCACAAATACGTGGACACAGGCTGGGAAGTGACAAAGCCCGTACATTATGGCCCAGGACTCTACCTGCACCTCTGAGAAGCCGCAGAAGTCGGAGTTCAAAGACCTGGCCGCCACCACGTGTTTGGAGGCAGCTTGAGGTTCTCACCTGACCTAATTGTAACAACAATAGCTGTTTTGTGCACGCAGAAGCTGTTTGATGTCCTTCCAACCTGGTGTGAGAAATGCCACCATGTTCTCCCAGCCGGGCATGCAGCTTCCAGGCAGCTCTCCCACTCCTTGGAATTAGAGGACACAAATCCCAAAGGATGCATGTTATCATCGCAGATGGTACAAAGTGTGTATAGAACCATGGAATGGTTTGGGTTGGAGGGGACCTTCAAGCCCCCCCAGTGCCACCCCCTGACCTGGGCAGGGACACCTATATATATATATCCTATAATTTGGGATAAAAAAGCTCAATCTGGGGTAGCCCCCTCAAAGGGTGCCGAGCCAGGCCTGAGCAAACACCCACCCATCCTTCCACAGCCACCCTGGCACTCGTTTTTAAAGCAGAATAAGCGCCCCCCAACTATGCCCACACCTAACCGGTTTATCTGGTCTTTCCTCATAGCTTCCTGGGTGGTGTGGCACACCGTAGTGCTCTGGCCCAAGAACTGCTTCTGCCAGGCTCCTCACCGCTCCCTAGGTTCCTTGTTCCAAGGTGGGCTTGAAGGTCCCTTCCAACCCAAACTGTTCCATGATTATCAGATATTGCCCAGGAAAGCTGGGGGTGACTCTGGATCAGGGAGGGGAGCCCAAGGACGAGGGGGAAGGGCTTGACACTGAAAGAGGGGAGACTGAGATGAGATCTCAGAAGAACTTGTTTGCTGTGAGGGTGGTGAGAGCCTGGTCCAGGTTGCCCAGAGAAGCTGTGGCTGCCCCATCCCTGGAGGGGTTCAAGGGCAGGTTGGAGGGGGCTTGGAGCAACGTGGTCTGGTGGGAGGTGTCCCTGCCCAGGGCAGGGGGTGGCACTGGGGGGGCTTGAAGGTCCCTTCCAACCCAAACCATTGTGTGGTTCTATATTATTATAGAATATGGTGTTATTGTATTAGAATACATTAGCTATAATACGTATTATAAGATATTCTCTATATTATAATATATTATCTATACAAGAATATATTATCTATGTTATGATACAGTATAATTATTATATATTGTAACTATATTATAATGTCATATATAATATAATCTATAATAACATATATAATATGTTAACATATATCAATATATAATATTAATATGTATCATAATAATAACATATATAATGTCGATAGGGGCCTCGTAACCCGCAGCCTCAGCCCCCCCGCACCGTGGCGCGCTTCTCCTGACGTCCCACCCTTACCGCCCCGCCCCTCGCGGGGATAGGCAGGGGGTGCCGTCCGTCACAGGCGCGGCCGCTGACGCCACAGCCGCGGTTGGGGGGGCGGAGCTTCCCTCAGGCGTGCGGCGCGGCCTCCGCAGCGGCGGGAAAGGGGGCGGGCGGCTTTCGGACGTTTCCGCCGCCCCGCGCCCGCGCGCCAATGCCGGTGAGGGCGGGCGGGAAGCACCGCCCCGCGGGGGCCGTGAGGGGGCG
>NW_015090982.1:1603226-1641471 GCF_001431845.1 Calidris pugnax | reverse complement strand
CACCCACCTCCTCCTGCCCCTCACGCCTCTCTCCCCCCCCCTTCTCTTCCGCAGTGCTGGCGCTGCAGGCCCGGAAGAAGCGGACCAAAGCCAAGAAGGACAAGGCCCAGAGGAAGTAAGCGCGGCCCCCCCCGGCTCCCCTCAGGCGGCAGCTCCCGCTGGCGCCGCCGCTTCTTTGTTACCCCCGCGGGGAAGGGGCTGCCCGGCTCCTCCCGGGGCGGGGAGGAGCGCGCGGAACCCCTCCGGGCCAAGACGAGTTATTTAATGTGAGGTTAATTGCAGGCACGTTCCGTGGCACGGGCGGGCAGCCGGCGCCGAGTTTGGTGACCCCCCAGGGGCGCCGGGTTTCGCCTCCGCGCTCTTCCCGGGGCTTCACGGCTTCTCACCGTCCCCCGTCGTGGTTTCTGTAGCCGGTTACAGAAGGGGGAGCAAAGGAAAGCGGGAGCCTGTCCCTACAGGCCCTTTCCCCCGGCCCCGCTGGGGTCACTGCCCCCTCTTCCCCCCCGTCCTCTCTGGAGCCCCCGGAGCCGCCTGTAGGAACCGGCTTCTCTTCACTTTTCCCTCACCCCTTCTTTTTTTTTCCTTTCTAATCTTGCTATAATGCTGCGATGCATTGTTTACTCCTTGCTCTTAACTTTGATGCTGCCGTGTGGCTTCTCTTCCCACCGCAGGAATTCCACGAGCCTTTTTCTGTGCGGTGAGCCTTCGGGATGCAGATAGGAAAATCAAAAGACAGCGAGTTAACGCTGAGCAGCAGCTTCCGCCAGGCTGTGTTCTGTGCTGCCCTGCTGAAAGGGGATGCAAATCCTAGGGCCGGTTCTGTGTGCGCAGTAAAACACTGCTTATTTGTGTAAAATCTCTGCTACCTCAGGAGGTTTTACACTCGCTGGTGCCGACGGTATTTAGTAAGTAAGGCTTTAGGGGTTGGGAGTAGGAGGGGTTTTTCTTTAGGCCTAGGGCAACACTTTCTTAGTCACTTCCTCAGATGAATCCCAAGGATTTAAAAAAAATAATTTCTAGTTTGTCTTCAGCAAAGATGCTGTTGGTTTTGAGACGAGCCTTCTGAGGGGTGAAGAGCATTCACTAAACTCCTTGGGAGATGTGCATTAAGTTTCCACATTACGTAGATGTTCCTAGATGGTATCTCTAGAATATACCGTTAAGATAATTTTTGAAGAGCTCTTCTCTTTCTATAGAATTATCTGTGTCCTAATTTCTGAACAAATAATCCATTGTTGACTTCTATACCTGTTACTTTCTTTTTTTTTCTTGTCTGGCTGCAGACAAACAGTACTGAGTCCACAGCTGCAGTTGGGAAAGGCTGATTTCTGTGTAAATTCTGAGGCTGCTGAATGTTAACTTTCAGTGCTGGCACATTTGTTTTTGGTTTTTTTAAATAATCCTTTTTATCCATGTAGCTAGAACAGGTTAACTGCATTGCTGGTTAGCAGTTGAATTTGCCACTAACCTTGTTTTGAGTAGAGAACCATATAATTTGTAAAATACTGTGGTTTTTGTCTTAAACAACGTGCTTCAATGCTTTTTCTGGTACTGTAGGTTTATTAGATCCTGTCTCAGGAATTAAAGAAACTTGCATGTACTTGATGCTTTACCTTGTACAACGAAAAGAACCCAGTGTCAGCCTCTAACTTCAGGTGCAGTTCCACAGCATTTATGCTATTTAAATACAAAGCTGCTCTAGTTAACTCTTCTAAAATAAGCTTAATTGGGTTGTTGTAAGACTTCTTTTCGATAAAATCTAAACTTGAAACCACATGGAATGTCCTTTCAACATCTAATGTTCCATGGTAGCTGGTTAGATTACATATATGTATTTTTTTCCTGTATGAAGGGAAGTAAAAAGCATGAAACAACTGATTTTAAAAGGTTAAGATTGGTAAGTGTTAGGAATTATCTTATTATGGGTAAGTTTAAAAATGCAGAGAATGTTCTAAAGGGATTTAAAGCAATTCAAAATACTTTTCACTTGAGAAATCGACTACATCTGCTTTAAGTTTCCGTATCAACCCAATCTGGTTAAAAATAGAAAAGAAAAAAAAACAACACTTGGATAGGTAAAGTTATAAAAATGTAAATACTAATTATGGTTCCTTGTATAAGAGTGGGGTTTTTTTATGGGAAGGTCACCCAAGTTCTTCATGTTCCACAAATTCAGAATATTCCTATTTCTACCCATCCTTCATGTCTTAAAAGGTTTTTTTATTTGATACTGATGGAGTATTTAACCTACTGTCCTCTTCTGCAGAGAGAGAGCAGGGAAAGTTCTTTGGTAATTGGAAAGTGAGGTACCTGTGTCTTCCTGCTCCAGTAAAACTACCCCAAATACTGTGATAATCTGGAGGAATCATTAAACCAGCTGTCTTGGATCTTTGCTTAGGAAGCTTCTGCTTGTCCAGCCTCCTACTTGGCCCCGTCTCTGCTCGTGTGGCATTGGAAGAGCATGGTGGCTGCGTCCCTTTGCCCAGGTCTCATCTTCCTGGGGACTGAGGGGGAGGAAGGACAGGGACAGTGGCAGCTGATCGCCTGGGAGGGATGCAAAGCAATCCCAGATACAGGGAGATCCTGAGTTCTAATGGGGACTGTCACTGGGTTGCTTTGTGGCCTCAAGCAAAGCATTGATTTCAGCTTCTTATCTCAGTCTTTTCCATCAAAACCCCAAGGAATTAGAAATAAAATGGCTTTAAATTATTTTTAGAAAATGAGAGGCAAGTTTCTGCTTGGCCTTTTTCTTAATATTAAGAATGTCAGGAAATAAGGATGATAAAGCTTTAGTTGCTAATAAAACATACGGAGTTTGCTATTTAGGCTACTGCAGTGCGTGTTGCTGCCAGGAGATATCCTTGCTGAAAGCAATCTGGGAAGGATGTGCTGTATTAATTTTATCATTTTGTGAGGTGTGAACTTCCCAGGCAGTAACAATCAATTGATTCCCAAAGGCACTCAAAAAAGCACGTCTTAAAAAAGAACTGTGGGCTTCCAAGCTTCCCCCGCCCCCCACCAGAAACTTTCATAACTTAGACTGTAAACTTTATAAACAGTTGTGAGATGCATTCAGATAGTTATTTTTGCCTTATTGTCAAAAATTTGAAGAGGTTGCTAGTAGCTTTGGAGTTTGGGATTGGTAGCCGAATGTGTTAGGGCATAATATTTGCCCTGGTCCTTAGGAAGGTGAGGGAGCTGCATGGTGCCTTCCTGGGAACGGTTCTCCTTCTGCTTTTCCTTGGAGCCAGACTCTTTTCAGTGGTTCCCAGTGACAGGACAAGGGGCAACGGGCACAAGCTGGAACGTTGGAGGTTCTATTCAAGTATGAGGAAAAACTTCTTGCTGGTGAGGGTGATGGAGCAACCCTGGAACCCACGAAGGGTGTGGAGTCTTCTTCTCTGGAGATCTTCAAGCCCCACCTGGATGCTGTCCTCAGTGATGTGCTCTGGGCAATCCTCCTTTGGCAGGGGAGTTGGACTAGATGATCTCTAGAGGTCCCTTCCAACTCTGACAATTCCATCATTCCATGACTTTTAGGGAACTGATGACAGAATTCCCGTGTTGTGATGCTGGATGAGCTGTCAGATAGGGGTGTCCTTGAAAGCAGCGGGAGGAAGGAGCCCTGCGTGTCCCAAATGGTTCAGCCTTTCATCGCCACGAGGTGGCTGCTTCTCGTTCCACAAGTCACAGCCCGGGCCACGTGTGTGCGTGTAATGCCTCGGCGCGAGCTAACAGGAGATCACAAATGTATTTTTTTGAAGGCTCCATGTGCTGTTTGGAGGGAGATGTTGCTTTGAATTAGGTCTTGTGTGGACAGAACATCCATTTCTGGCTGGAGTGATGCTGGAACATGCCACCTGCATGGTTTCCTTTGAAAGAGATTAATTTCCTGTGCTGTGAGACTGTTGTACTGCATGAACCAAACCCCGATATATGAGAAAGATCTGGTATTTACTTCAAAACTGTGCTTCTGTTTGAAAATGTAAGCTTCTATTTGAACTAAAAGATAAATATAGATGTACTCTACCAATGGCTCTGGTAATTTGTAATGGAATCAGGCACTTGTAACTGTTAGACCGTAATTGCCTGTAAAATACTGTGGCTTTTTTTCTGTCTACGTTGTATATTGCAAACCCTTAGAAGACCAAACTGTTCTCTCTGTCCCAGGAAAAAATGACTCTTTAGGTTACTACTGAGATTAAGGCCTAGAGTTTAAAAGCTAAGCTAAAAACTCCCATCCCGATTCAAAGCAGTTGGAGAAACAGACCAGACACTCAACAGAAAGCTCATTTATCGCTCATTTTCTCTGAAATGAAGGAATTAAGTGGATTATTACAACTGGGCTACGGGTCTGTTTCAGGAGAAGTTGGGCTGCTCCTGCACAAACCCAGCAGTTCCACATATGGGGCATTGAACCGATTGTGCTCAAAGCGGAACATTTTATTACTGTTAAGCATGAATAACCACAAAGGTAGCAGCAGCCATACAGCATGGGGTTTGTTCTGAAAAATGTACATGGTCTGAAGTGCTTTCTTCTAATTCTGCGTGTACTGGTGAATTTATTTAATCTGTTCTTACAGGCTGTACTGAGTGGGAGGGTTTTTTTCCACAGGACTTTCAATAGTTCCTCTGGCTCCCTCTACTCCTGGAGTGAGGGCAGTGACAGAGCTGAGGTGGTGCAGGATCGCTGTCTTGCTTCCTCTCCCTTTTCCCAAGAAGCTGGTTTATTATCTGTAATTTTCTGGCCCAACTCCTGATATGCAGTGAAGCCTTGCTTTTTTCTTCTTCCTCAATAGGACTGCTATGAAGAGAGATGAGGAAGTTGGTAATTTTTCCATCTAAGCACTCCAGGGAGCAGAAAAGTCCTAGTAGAGTGATACTTTCCAGTTTGTTGTTGCATGTCTTGCTTTTATCACTTTCCTGCTGTCTTTGAGGAGCCCTGGAGTTCTGACAGCCCTCTTGGGTTCATCCTCAACTGTTGTCTTCAGATCTTTGCCTGGGATCAGGATCTTGGATTATGTTTTCTTCACTTGTCTTTCATAATTAATGCCAGGGCTACATCTTTTGTAAGTGTTTTTAACAGAAGTTAAAGGTAGACTCAGAATTCATCACCCACGGGATTTTTTTTTCATTCAAATACAGAAGGGATTGTCAGACTGTGGCAGGACACAACTGAGGATCTGCTGGTTTCCATGGAAGTCCCTTGGTTTGTAATCGCTGGAACAGCAGACAGTTCTACAAACAGCTCGTTAAGTGCTGGTGTGGGGGAGTGGGTGCGGGAGCGAGGAACTCAATTGCCTCTGTTATTTGAGCATCAGTACCATTCTCCTCCAAAATTCATTATTACTTTGCTTCAAACTGAACTCCCACAGATGCACTGAACTAAATTGTGTCTGGGTGCCTCTGAGTGCTTTTCTTTCAAAGCTAAATGTTAGACCTTCTCCAGTGCTCTTCGGTTCTTGATGATGGTATCGGGCTGGCTGCCCTACAGCCACAAGTGGTGTGGATCGGTCCCCCCAGCAAAAAATGCTGGCTCTATAGTCATAAAAAATAGGGGTGGGAGAGTGAATGAACTGCATATAGTTACAAAATAGTGTTGATAATGACTCATAAATCCCCTGAAATGTATGATTTATAATTCTTCCAAATACTTGAGCAGAAAGGTAAAGTGCATGCAAGCAGGAAAACACCTTTATCATTTCAGACCTGAATTCATACTGAAAGTTTGACTCTAAACAGGTACAATACTTCAAGAACGCAAGGTTTGCCAGCAGCTCCCTGTGTTGGAGGCTGGCACCAGAAGTGGTCCTTCTGACTGGATGTGCCTTAACATGATCTTGAAATTACGGGCACTAAGGAGCAGTGATGAGCTGCGGCTTGGCAAGCGCCCTTCCCTTAAAGAGACACTGTTGCGATGCAGGGGTGTGAATACAGGAGAGAGATTTTAAATATAAATATAGTAGCCTCCCAGTCCTGGAGGCTGGAACCTCCTTAGGAAGGACATGGAGCTGTTGGAGCAAGGCCAGAGGAGGCCATGGAGATGCTGGGAGGGCTGGAGCCCCTCTGCTGTGAGGACAGGCTGAGAGAGTTGGGGGGGTCCAGCCTGGAGAAGAGAAGGCTCCAGGAAGACCTTAGAGCCCCTTCCAGTCCCTAAAGGGGCTCCAGGAAAGCTGGGGAGGGACTCTGGATCAGGGAGGGGAGCCCGAGGATGAGGGGGAAGGGTTTGACCCTGAAAGAGGGGAGATGGAGCTGAGATGTGGGGAAGAACTTGTTTGGTGTGAGGGTGGTGAGAGCCTGGCCCAGGTTGCCCAGAGAAGCTGTGGCTGCCCCATCCCTGGAGGGGTTCAAGGCCAGGTTGGAGGGGGCTTGGAGCAACCTGCTGTGGTGGGAGGTGTCCCTGCCCAGGGCAGGGGATGGCACTGGGGGGGCTTTAAGGTCCCTTCCAACCCAAACCATTCTGGGATTCTAAATCCTGGCTTTTCATCATGCCATATGGAGCTTTTTTTCCCCCTCTTCCCCAAATGAAAACAAGGAACCTTTAACAGAACTTCTAGTGAGATCTTGGTGCAGTGGGGGTGCAGCCCTGGGAGTCGTTGGCTGTACGGTGAAGTGAGAGTCCTGGGGTGTGTTATAGTACTGTCATCTGCCTCTCCTACAGCATGAGCTGGATTCATCGTTAGTCTTAAGTTCCCTGAATTGAATTCGGTTTGGGGGTGTTTCAAGTGTGTAATTGGAACTTGCAAATGAGGAATGACAGTGTTTATAAAAATTGTGCTGCAGGCGGCTTAAAAATCATTTAGGAAAGCAATTGTCTTCGGTTTCCTACAGACGGGCGTCAGCTCTGCAGATATTAAGGGACTCACAAGCTGAGGTGAAGAGGAGGAAGGAGTATCTTTTTTCTTGGCAGATATATAAGGATGAAATGTTGGGAAAGCTATTCAGATTAAATCTGTCTTTGAGGGTGGAAGGGACCTGCTTTTGTGTCAGTTCAGAGCAGGTATGTGGGTAGCATGGACAGTATTTCTGCTGTTTTGGGGACAAGGAAAAGTACTTATTTCCTGTACAGAGTTTTGAAGAAGTCTCTCTCAACCAGGAGAACCAAACACCTCTCTCCAAGAGTTTATGTAAGTTATTGGGGTGGAGAAAACAAGTTGTGAACTTTGATGGTGAAGCTGCATGTGGAGACTTGGCTGATGGGATGGCTCCAATGCATAGAGAAGGGCGAGGGAGCTCGTGCTTGTGCCACTGAAAGAACAGTCCAAAGAACACTGCTGTTCCGTCACGTTGTCTGTGCTAACGGCTGTGGCCGTGGTCTCCCATCTCCTCCTGATGCTGTTGGATCCACCTCAATGCAAATCTGCAACAACACACTTTGAGCGATTGGGGCTTCTTCACCGTTTTTTTTTTTATTTTATTTTTAGTGTGTGGACCAAATAAGTGATTTTATGGGCAACCGGCAAGAGAGTACAGAAGTGTATTCCAAACTCTTTGGAAAAAAGTTTTCTAAATGCTTTGAAGACCTTTTGTAAGGAACAAGTGAGCGACTGAAATCTTAGTAAATCTTGTAAATAACCCTCTCTGTCCCTTCTGTGCAGGGTGGGCAGAGCTGCTGGGTGATGGATTCAGTGAACTTGCAGCAGAATCTTGTCTACAGTGGAAAATTTTCCATGTTGTTGGCACCTCTTCTAGTACGAAGAGGTTGTTAACAGGTTGTTCAAACTCCAGTGAGATTTTAAGGTGAAAACATTTTGAGATACACAATCAGATGAATCCAATTCTTATTTAAACTCCTTTGTTGAAAAATGCAGAGCCAGCATCAGCGTCTTACTAATGAGGAGTCCTCTGTAGCAGAGAAAATCTCTTAAAATCGTACTTGCTATGTCATGTTGTTGCTGAGTTGTTTCCCCTATCGCTTACATAAACCAGCAGGATAAACAGGCGCAGGAAATGGTTGGTAATTCTTTTACATGGTCGGAGGATGATGTGAAGTGCCTGCTGCTGTGAAAAATCCTCAGTTCACCTTTTTAAAGAAGATCCGATGACTCCTGCTTTTTTCTTTTTTTGCGTAAAGGATAAGTTTTTCTCCTAACTCTGGATGGGGGAGGCTTGGAAATACTTCAGAAAATCCACTTTTTTTTCTTTGAACGCCCTATCTCCCCCGTGTGATTGTGCTGATTTCTGTATCAAAAGGGTTGGAGTGACAGAAATTACCATGATCTGAGTCTTCATCCCAGCTTTGAATCCAGTGGTTTATTGAATAGGCAAATAAAACCGGCTCGTTCAGGAAGACGGAGCAAAGTATCTGCCTGAATTTCTAATTTCATTAAGAGGGAAGATTGGGGCAGGTAGACATCAAGAGGAAGGAAGGAGATGAGTTTATGTATGCTCAGCCCCTAAGATGCCTGAATTGGCAGGGAGAGGAGCAGGAGCAGCCTTTGCTGCGAGGCCACGTACCTGCAATGCAGTGCTGTGCCTCTGCACTAGGTGGTGGAGGAGGCAGAGCCCTCCTCTTCCTCGCTCCCCGCACAAAGCTGTGCTGCCTTCCTGGAGAACCAGCCCCTCCGATGTCCCCCCCGCCTTCCTGACACTGTGCTGGCTGATTTTACATGGCTTTTTCGAAAACGGTTGGGCTGTCTTCAGGAATAGCGTTATCAATGGGAGGCCGTGCTTCCTGCAGGTAGGTTATCACCTTTAATTCTTTTTATCTCATGAATTTGCAGTTCTTTGGGCGTTCCTTAGAGAGTAAGGACTTTTGGGAGGGTCTCCAGATATGGATTCACACGAATTCTGTAAAAGATCCAGTGTTTTGCCTTAGCATTGCTATTGCACATTGTTTTCCTTAAATAAAATAATGCTGTGTAGTTGTAGAGAGACCCTGCAAATCCAGGTAATTCTGATGATCAATTAGCACATTGAGAGAGCAAAAGTAAAAGGTGATCAAGGTGTTCTTAAGTAGAAGAGAGGCAGCTATAATACAACAGTACCATAGAACGCTTGATTTTTTTTTTTTTGACGTGTAAGCTATTAACCATCTTTCATAGGCTCTCTTTATATTTTATCTGCATTTTGCAATATTGTAGACAGCTACTGGGGCTTTGGGGCTGTCACCTTTAAATACCCAGTATGGATTTTTCTGCTGTCTTTAGCAGCCTTTTGTGCCTTTTAGAGCACTCTCTGTGTGAGCGAAGCAGACAGATGAGGGTTGTGCGTTTGTGTATCAGTCTTTTGGGTTTTTCTTTTTGTTATTAAACCATATTTTGCACTGATTAAGCCTCTCTTAATCCGTATCTGCATTTGACATGGTCGCTTTGGGGGAAGAAGGTGGTGGGATGTAATAACATCTAATGAATTTTGGCAGGAAGGCAGAGAAACGAGCTGTGTTTTGGAGGTGATTTCATAAAGGAAATAGCAGTGTAGAAATGTCTGTGACCTGAATTGGGCTCACTATCGTGTTAATTGGTGTAGTAGATTATAACGTAGGAGTGAAATGGTTTTGAGTCCCCGGGACAGACTGGGCTGCAGGCTGTGGGGTGTGTCGTGTGCGAGGCCGTCTCAGCAGGATTCCTCAGCTCCGTTTTTAGGAGAAACCTTCCCGGAGAATGGGCTTTAGTGCTTCCAGTAACTTCCTTGATGCATGAAATTACTATTATTGAGGAGCATTGGGACTGCGGAATGGCACGATGTTTCTGTCTGCATCAGTGGTTCTTAAGAAGAATTTTCTTTTGTATCCGATCCAATCCCTTACATCTCTCACAGTTATGAAAATGAAAAATCTTGAAACAGCACTGGGGAAAATTACTCTTGATTATTTACGCTGTGGGTGTGGCTACTGGGCTGAAATTCTCCTTTCTGTCCATTTCTGGTTCCCTCTACCCTATCTATAGGATTTGTTATATATGAGCATCCCGTCTTCCCTTCAGCCATTCTGCCCATAGTGCTTTCTTTCGTTTGCAACCTGCTCTTAATTTGGGGATAGTCTATGACTTTATTCCTAGCTCAGTTGTCCCCAAAGGAATGCAGCAGTTCTAAAGGAGCTTTTTTGACCTCCAGGACTTCCCTCCTCCCCCTCCTAGTTTTCTTCTTCCTACCCCCAACTTGGAATTCTGTGGTTTACATGGAAAATAAAAGTCTAAAATACTAAATAACTTTGAGCTGGATCAATCTATGAGGTTGATAATAAATGTCCAATTAGCCTGGTAGCAGTGGAATGGACTGTCTGGCTGCCTTCTTTTATGGTTGGGGACCACTAATCTGTGTTCCTTATCTATTCCTGAATTAAATCAGCAAGACTTACTAGCTCTGACAACCGACTGAAATAAATGGGGGGTGGTTTGGTTGGACCTTTGTAGCTCCTCTTTGCTTTAATGAACTCCAATTCCAGGTTGTAGATAGCTACAAGTTTAGTTGTGATCAGCTTGGAAGGGGCCATTTCTTCCTTTTCATGCTCTGTAGATACTGAAGATGGCTGGAGCTTTAGCATGTAGTAATATATTTAATTTATGACATCTGAGCAGGGCGCATGCGTAGTAGGTAAATGCTGACCATTCATGCTGTTGTATAACTTCTTAGAATTGTACTATTAAATTTGTCCCATGGATTAAGATCAGTTAGTATGGCCGTGATATAACCGAGTGGGAGTCCTGTACATCCTGAGCTGTAAAACTGCATCCGAAAGCCCACAGGCATTACCCTGTCCACCGCCATGGCCAGCAGCTGCCTCAGCAGCTACTCCTTCTTGAGGAAAATGAGTGGAATTTGAAATAACCTGCTGGGAAGCGGCCCTTACAGCTGCTGCTTCACTGGAACAATAGTTTCCATACAAGAAACTTCCACTAATTCACACTGACAGGGAAGCACGTTGTAAAGAATGTTATCTCATGCTAGTACCTCATTTGCTATAAAAAAAATTGTTGCCCATCTCCTTGGACAACTCCAGCTTTTTTAATCCTATACTTCTAAGAAAAAAAATAAAAAGCTTAGAGTTAATATCCTGCAGTATTTTCCCACTGAATCTTGCCAGTGCAAATGATCTATAGGCATTGTTTACATTATAAATGCTTAATTTGTAAGAAAGGATATTGAAGATTAAATTCTGTTGAGAATTAACCATTCCTTGTAATGGTTTGTAAAATAACTAATTTACCTGGTTTAGAATTATCTCTGTGTGAGCTGTTTGGCCGTAGCAGAGCACTGCTGCGGGAGGAGTTGGGACACAGGGGGACAGCAATGTCCTTTAGCTCAGGGAACCCTAACACAGCTTAAATGCATCACAGCGTTGTGGTGGCCTTTGCCAATGTGATCTTTGGGACTCGGAGTAGCACATTTGGGAAGAGTTAAACACATAAAATTGTCAGCAGTGCCTGCTGTGGAAGGAGAGGTGCTGAGCTGAGTGGTAACGTGCGAGACGTGTGATGTGTTCTTTTCCAGACCCGACCCCCAGCATCGGGGCCCTGCGGCTCATTCCGAGAACGATCTTCCTGAGCAGGAGGAGGAAATCCTGGGATCAGATGACGACGAACAAGAGGATCCAAATGATTACTGCAAAGGTGAGAACTTGCCTGTTTAAGGCACCAAATTTTCACTGTAATCAGGAAATTCCCAAGATTTCCCATCTACTATAGAGAAATGAAAATAGACTCCCTCTTACTTTAAGTGTTTTTTGAAGCTGCATGATGACAATAACATTTTTCAAGCTAACCTGAAATGCAGGAACTATTCTCCAAGGTTCCCTCTGTTATCAGTAAAGATTTGAGTTGGAGAGCTGCTTTTAATGCATGTGTTTAAAGCTGTTTGCTTTTTCCTCTGTGCCAGAGGGCTTTCAAATTGGTAAAAGATCATCGTCTTGGTATCCATTCTTCAGATAACTCTGTCTGCAAATACAGTCTTCCGCTGTTTCTCTGAGCAAATACAGACCAAATGGAAATACCATAGTATATAATTCAATATCAAAAGGGCCAGGTTGTTTTTTAACATAGCAAATACCCTTTTTAAAAAAAGACAGAACACTGATCGTAGATATTCAACTGATCGATCAGTTGAAGCTTTAATGTGTCCCCTCACCTCCAAGTACTTTCTAAAATAAATTCTTCTGTGATACTATTTATTGTACTTATTGAATACGGCAGAGGGAGGAGCATGTAACAAATGCCATATATGTATATCAAAAAAATGAAAAGTAGAAATAGCACAAAGAACTAGAATTGCAACGTTTCTTCCACTTCAGTGCTTTACTTCAAAGCATTCATGTTACTTTTAGCGTGCTACCCAAATATTGGTGGGATTTTGTTTGCTGTAAAGCAAGTGGGAAGAAGAAAGCCATTGTGTGAGTTAGTGACTGGTGGGGCTGTCACTGCTGTAACTGAAATCTTTAAGTGGAGAAAAGGGACTTCTGCTGCTTGAGCTAATGAAGTAATTAATTGTGAGTCTATGTCTTGTTTGTCAACCAGTTAATTGAGAGAGAGGAATCTTCTGGCAAAGCGTGTATTTCCTGGGTGGTATTTGCTGACCACAACTGAATAGCAAGCGCCTGGAATCCACGGTCTAATTCCAGGTTCTGGCAGAAATTTACACCTTACCAATTACAGATTATTCTCTTCGCTCTGTTTTCTGCCATTTCCCTTGTGTCTGTGTCTGGCTTTTCGTGGCTTTGCTTCCAGCATGGAATCCTCCTGCATAGCCAGCAGCTGAGAGATACTAGGGATATGGGGATGAGAATTTCCTAATTTCAGTGATGATGTTAAGGTGCAAAGTGCCTTTCGGTCCGGAAAGCGGTAGCAGGGGAAGCTCCATTGGTATCTTGGGTGCAGAACTCTCACGTTATGGAGACAGAGCATGCAAAAGCAATGCTGATGTTTAGCTGTATGATTCTGGTACTGAACACTGTAAGTTGTGTTTTCCAAAGGTGGTCAGTGTAGGAGACTTCAGATGCTTTCACTGAGAAACTAACCTTTTGTGATGCTGCGGTGATGGACCTACATTGAAAAGGAGGAAAAGTCAGCCTTCCTAGTTCAATTATATTAAAACTTTCCAATCAACTAGAGGGCTGTTCACAGCTCTTCCTTTAATGTACTGTATATTTGTTCTAGCAAGATCCAATTAGAGAAACATTTGCATTTGTTTATATGATTTAAATTTTAAACGTATCAAATAAGTCTGCCTCAAGTTGTGATGCTTGTTCCACATACCTGCTCCTCAGTGCTTGTGTGATCACCTGATAAACAAACTTCCCACTGTTTTTCTAGGTGGTTATCACCTTGTGAAGATCGGAGATCTATTTAATGGACGATACCACGTGATTCGGAAGCTCGGATGGGGCCACTTCTCCACTGTGTGGCTCGCATGGGACATCCAGTAAGTCCTTCCGTCCTAACTGGTGCTTCTGGTGGGAATGTACAGCGTTGCACAAACGCGATCAGAAAGCACCTTTTCACTTTGAGATAAAAGCACAAAACATAGCTGTCCATATCCGAATGCAGAAGTTTCTTTTGATATTGTGTGTGTGGGAAGGAGTTAAGAGAACAAACCACGTGTGGGGAAACTCTTTCCTTGTCTTCAGCAGCCTCTGACCTGTTATTTCATTTTATGAGAAATGACTAACGTGGAAGTTTTATAAAAAGAGACCCAAAGACAATCATCATGAGAGTGCTTAGATGTCATTTTTCCATGATGCTTTAAATATGTAGCTTTCTTATAAGCAAAAGAATTAGGATAATCCTGGAGAATAAGTTCTTTGTGTGAGTGTTAACCATCTCCAATTTCCTTACTGTGTGTGCGTAGAGGGAGGAGATTTGTGGCAATGAAGGTGGTGAAGAGTGCAGAGCACTACACAGAAACAGCACTGGATGAGATCAAGTTGCTAAAATCGGTGAGTGCCTGAGAGTGGGGGTCCATTTTTTAAATTTTTTCTTTTAAATTCGTGTTGGGGAGTACACATTAGTCACGTGCTAGATATTTCTGGGTCATCTAGCTGCAAAGAATTGGGTAGGAACCTAACAGTAGTGCAGTAGATCTGACTTCAGACATACATTCTTGCCTAGTAATTACCTCAAGGAACACAAAATTAATGCTCTTTCTCTCTGCAGGTCCGCAACAGTGATCCAAATGATCCAAGCAAAGAGAGAGTTGTTCAGTTATTAGATGACTTCAAGATTTCAGGAGTGAATGGTTCCCGTATCCTTTTGGGGAATAAAGGCAGAGAATTACACAAAGCTGGGAGTTTACGGGGGAGCTGTCATGTCAGGGCTGGGGAGCAAACCCAGGCATCTCCTTTGCTGCCCAACGAACCTGCTGTAGAATCATCTGCCTCAAAGCTGCCTTAGATCCAGAATCATCGTTCAGCCTGATGTAATATATCTAAATTGTGGAGTCAGCTCTGCTGAGTTGGGCTGGGAACATCACCCAGAGATGGGGTAGCTGCGTCTGGTTTGTCATCAGCACTGAAGGGCTTCATGTCCGAGGTACCTTGGGGTAAGAGCCTGTCTCTCTCAACCCCTCAATTTTGCGAGCAGCCTGGTAATAACCCCTTACTGAGGGAAAGCAGGACAAAATGTTAAGAATGGTAATTAAAAAGAGCAAACCCATGCAGTCTGTAAGTTGATAATACAGTGGTTTTCTTGTTACGGAAGCACAGACTTTATCAACATCGTTAGCATGTTTAAAGTATATTGCTTTGGAAATCCCCTGAAGTTCTGTGAACAGCCTTCTAATAGGGCAGCGATTTGTGGCAAGTCTTAGTAATGCACCTTTAAAGCTTAAAAGTTGCACTTTTGTGCATGTTTCTGCTTTGCAGTAACTTGGACTTTATTTCCCTGAGAATTACTGGGCTGCTTGAGAGAATTGAGCTGTAGATCATAAATGTTCTAACGCTTCTAAAAAACAGTAGCCCCATAATGGATTTATTCTGTGAACTTTTCCCCAATACCTAGCACCAAGTAAATGTTGACTTGCTCTTGTATTTCTGTCACTCTTGTGAAACACATTCATGCTTTCTGCCAGCATAGAAGAAAAGCAGCCTAATAAACTCCTAGAACTCTGGCTTCTAAAGCAAAGGCACAATTCTGAATCTGTCACTAGAGTGGCTGTAGCTGTTGAGATCTTGTAGACAAAAAGCAGATAATGTAAATACTGTTGAGGTCCAGGCTTGTTAAAAGTTTGTTTTGCTGGTAAAGAGGCAAGGGAGGGCGGAGAAAGTACTTAATTGTTCTGAAGATGACTTATGAAATGGAAATTTTGTTATCTTTTCAGGTAATGCTGGTACAGAGAGAGTTTTGCCTGAGGCAAGAGCTAGGCCTGTTCCAAAACATACATTGTTGGCTGGAAGCTGTCTTAATACTTGCAGGAAGTACTAATGCTCTTGCTTGTGTAATGGCTTTCACCCAAAGCAGGAGTTTGCTACTGCTGCCTTTGGACCATTATCCCAACCAACTCCATCCCTTTGTATTTCAGGCTTTAGATAACAGCAGTGATGTGTAGGATGGGATGGGGCTGTTAAGGAAGGCAGCTTCTCTAAGCTGTGCGAGAAGGATGAGGGTTCTTTAATATAAAACACTTTACTGGTATGGATTTCTTTTGGTCTTCAGTCCTTGGGTCAGGTTGTCCATCTCTTTCCTTGACCGAGTTCCAGATATCTGTATGGTGTTTGAAGTTCTGGGGCATCATCTCCTCAAGTGGATCATCAAGTCAAATTATCAGGGGCTTCCACTCCCTTGCGTCAAAAAGATCATCAAGCAGGTAAGTTCCAGTTTTGACTGCACTCATCCCCTCGACCGAGTGAGAACTCTTTTACTAATTTTGCTCGGGTCCAAGAAAACAGAAGTTAACAGAAGTTAAAAAAAATGAGATACACACCACTTCTGTTGGTGTGTATCTCACGCAACAAAATCATCCTGGGGTTAATATTTCCTTTCTCTACTGCAAGAGCCTTCTGCTATGGATATTTATTTTCTGACACTTAAACCACTATGGCAGGCCAGCTTTGCTTTTACCCTCTTCTAGCCCTAGTTATTCCTTGTAAGTGCAAGTATTTATTTTTTTAAAACTTTCACAGTAAGTACAGTGCTTAATGGTGGGAAGAGCAAGAGAAACCTGTTCTTCCTACTGGATGGTTGCCTAAGAAGAAACATCTTTCTACATGTGAAGTGGAGGGGAGGAGGAAAGCGTGATTTTACTGCACGGTATTGAAATTAGATTTTCAACTGTGGTGTTGAGGGTAAAGAGAGTATTTTAAATTTATAGCTAAAATCCGTGTGCAAATCTGTATTATCTGGAACTGAGTAGTAACCACTGATCACGTTAGAGCTAATCTGGAGTATTCTCAACACAGAAGTCCTTCATTGGTCATTGTGGACAACTTCAACTTTGCATTTCCACTGTGCTCTCTATGTGCGCATTCTTTGCTTTTTCTCATGTTGGGATTCCTTCTCTCCTGTCCACAGGTTCTTCAGGGTCTGGATTACTTGCACACGAAATGTCGAATCATTCATACAGATATCAAACCTGAAAACATTCTCCTGTGCGTTAACGACCAATATATCCGCAGGCTGGCTGCAGAAGCCACAGAGTGGCAGAGATCGGGGGCTCCCCCACCATCTGGCTCTGCAGGTATGTTTTTTTTTCCTGAAAACTGATACTATTTCTCCCCCCCAAAAAAAAATCATACCTGATCTCACTTAGGAAGACATCTCCTCTAACTTGGGAGGTCATCCTCCCTCTCTGCTCTGTCCTGGTGAGGCCCCACGTGGAGCACTGTGTCCAGTTCTGGACTCCCCAGTTCAAGAAGGACAGGGAACTGCTGGAGAGGGTACAGCAGAAGACCACAAAGATGATGAGGGGCCTGGAGCATCTCCCTTACAAGGAGAGGCTGAAGGACTTGTGTCCTTTTAGTCTGGAAAACAGAAGGCTGAAGGGGCATCTGATCAACACCTATAAATACTGAAAGGGTGGGCGTCAGGAGGATGGGGCCAGTCTTTTTTCAGTGGTGCTCAGTGACAGGGCAAGAGGAAATGGGCACAAACTTGAACATAAGAAGTTCCATCTAAACATGAGGAGAAACTTCTTGACCTCAAATGTGGTGAGGTGCTTCTTACATTTTCTTCAGAAGTTTCTTTCCTTTCATTGCGTGATGCTGGAAATGCATTTCATGAAGAGCTCTGTCAGTCATTATCTCACAACACTAACATTTAGCTTAACCCGTCGTAGCATTAGCTTAGGGAAACTCCCTTAACTTTGGTATTTTAATGTTTTGCTTTGCATTTTATTTTCAGTAAGATGCATAATACATGCAGTAAATGAAGCTGCGTGACAGGAAGTTTAAGTCTTTGATATCAATCATGCAAGTCTATGATCTGGAATTTTACTTATGCATTTACTCATTAAATGTTTTTCTCTTTTTTTTTTTAATTCTTGCTGTGCATTTCTTAGAGAAATAAGGCTCTAAAATACCATTTGCTGCTACCTTTAAAATGTTGTTACCAAACCACATAGTAAAAAGCTTACGTTAAGAATGGAGTTGCAGTTTTTGAATATAAACTCACTAATTTACTCATCTTCTTTTCCCTTTCAGTGAGCACTGCGCCGCAACCAAAACCAGTAAGTGTGATTTGCTTCCATGCATAAGTAGCCATCTACTGCGTTATTTCGTAATGCCATCAGCATTAAGGGAAAGCAGCCTAATAGCAGAAGGAAAAGTGTGATTTGTGTTTGTCACAGACACAAATCCACTGACCAGGTTCAGTGCTGTCCTGGAGATATGAGTGGTGTTGGCTCATGCACCACATAGGGCTACAAAGATGAGGGGCCTGGACCATCTCCCTTACAAGGAGAGGCTGAGGGACTAGGGTCTTTTTAGTCTGGAGAACAGAAGGCTGAAGGGGCATCTGATCAACACCTATAAATACTGAAAGGGTGGGTGTCAGGAGGAAGGGGCCAGTCTTTTTTCAGTGGTGCTCAGTGACAGGGCAAGAGGAAATGAGCACAAACTTGAACATAAGAAGTTCCATCTAAACATGAGGAGGAACTTCTTTCCTGTGAGAGTGGCAGAGCCCTGGAAGAGGCTGCCCAGAGAGGTGGTGGAGTCTCCGTCTCTGGAGACATTCAAAACCCGCCTGGACACGTTCCTGTGCAACCTGCTCTGGGTGGACCTGCTCTGGTAGGGGGTTGGACTGGATGATCTCCAGAGGTCCCTTCCAACCCCATAGCATTCTGTGATTCTGTGACAACCAGAAGGAATAGTCTTTTTGGTGGTGTCAGGGTCTGTTGTGAAGGTGACTCTTGTCTTTGGAGTCTGAGATCCCTCCTTTGGAGAATTCTGTCAGCTGCTTAGGTCAGGACAGAAATGCATTGACGAGAGCCTCAGGCAACTGCTCCAAAAACCTTAATATCTGCTTTTTATCTGGGGGAGAAGAGCCATCTCCAGTGTTTTCAGACCAGGCTGCTTCCTCAGCTCAAAAATAAATTAAAACTTAACGCATTTTAGGTTACTGAAATATGAAATGCTAAGTCCAATTTCTCTGCTTCTGTGTAGGCTGACAAAATGTCAAAGAATAAGAAAAAGAAGTTGAAAAAGAAGCAGAAACGACAGGCTGAGTTGTTAGAGAAGCGAATGCAAGAGATAGAGGAAATGGAGAAGGAAGCAAGCCCTGGGCAGAATCAGCCTGAAGAAGAGGAAGAACCTCAGAGCCCCCTGGAAATGCTCATAAAAGTTAGTCCACCAGAGGAAAATGTCAGCAAAAAGCCAGGTATCAACCTAAAATATTGCTGAAGTAGCACAGTGTTGTCCTGTCACTCATGCTGAGCGAGGGGGAGCATCTTCAGCAGAGGTGGCCATTATTATTTAGCCTGTTTGCATTGCATTTTACTTGTCTAATGAGACTAGAAAAGACCCTGTTACAAATTGAGTTAATGAATGACTGTGGTGCTTCCAGCTGTAGTTGTACTTTAGACTATTGAATGCATAAGTATTCCCACTTGTAAAAAATACCCACACATTTCTTTTTCAGCATAGGGCCATTCCCTCCTTTGTGATTTTTCATTTATAGTCAGAAATGTAAGTCTGTAATTTGTCACTGGTTGTTAAATTATGGGATAAGTACTGTTCAGTCCATTCTGATGGTTTTGCTCTTAAAATGGAGCACAGGTGACTCCTCTCAGTTACTTGAGTGAATGTTTTCGCAGAACTAGAAATGCAGTCTTATACAGTGCAGGGAACAATCGTCTTCAGTGCTTTTGTTTAAATATGATTTGTTTCAGGGGGGAAAAAACTAAGTCTTGTAGGTTTAGGAGAACACAAGATGCACGTTTTGAGAACTGCCTACTTCTGGGGACTCCCAGAACAGCTTCATCTGTTACTTTGATTATATAGATTCTATCTTCTCCTTTTCCTCTCTTCCAGCTGAAGCTGTTGTACAAGAGCAATCAATTCTAATGGAAAGCAATGTGGAAAAATGTGTAACAGAAATAAATTGCAATGGAGTGATACAAATGACGGACTTCCCAGACTCCGGCAACCAAGGGTCTGTGCAACTTGAGGATGACCTTCATAATGCCAATGACTGTGGTGATCATCCTCACTCGAAGGAGAACTTCCATAGTTGTAATTACAGTCAGCGTAATGGCGACTCAGAGAACAGGCCCCAAGAAGGAATGTCGGTCTCGTTCGCGCCCTTGGTTTCAGAGGATTCCATGGTGTGTCAGCCCACGTCCAACGAGGATCGCTCGTTCAATGAGCAGATCAACCACTTGCAAGAAAGCATCCGGACAGAGCTACCTTCAGAGGACGAGAATGAGAATAACGGCCCCTCAGACAACAAAGGTATAAGAGGAACCCTGTAAGAAAGGGCTCCTTTCTCCTCGGTCTGGGAGAGTTGTTACATCACTTCATCAGAGTGTTATAGAAAC
Organism: Calidris pugnax; assembly: GCF_001431845.1. Taxonomy (NCBI): domain Eukaryota; kingdom Metazoa; phylum Chordata; class Aves; order Charadriiformes; family Scolopacidae; genus Calidris; species Calidris pugnax. The sequence continues at coordinate 1,621,575 of NW_015090982.1, read as the reverse complement.
CTCCATTTTGTGGGCTGAAGGGATCAGAACCACCTGTTTGGGCCTTTTTCTCCCAGGACTAATTAACATGGCAGTTCTTTTCTGTTGTATTTGCTGTTTGTAGCTTCTAGTTGTTGTACTTTAGACAATTGAATGTATAGCTATTCCCACTTTTAAAAAATAACCCATACATTTGTTTTCCAGCATAGGGACATTTTCCCCTTTGTATCAGGTGTTGCTTATGTAATTTTCACTTATAATCAGAAATGTAAGTCTGCAAATTGTCACTGGCTGTTAAATTATAGAGTAAGTACCATTCAGTATGTTCTGATGGTTTTGCTCTTAAAATGAAGCACAGGTGACTCCTCTCAGTTACTTGAGATGAGTCAATGTTTTCGCAGAACTAGAAATGATGGAAACAAAGCTTATACAGCATAGGGAAAAAAAAACCTCTTTAATGCTTTTTGTTTAAATATTATTTGTTTCAGGGGAACAAAACTAAGATTTTGAAACTTGAACTGCATGTAGCTGGATGCTGTGCTAGATTCCTAAGTATATTTTGCTTCTCACAGCTCTCTCCCAAACTGCTTCAGAGCTACAGCTGGATGTAGTTTAGGGACTTAATATTTTTGCTCTCCATTGTGTCACTGAGGTTTTTGCCAAAGATACTTCAGCTCTTGGGACTGTCTCTTGCAGCAGTGAGTGATGGCTCTGGCAAAAAGGTGCTATAACATGGGGACTATCCTTCAGAGATTTAGAAAGATTTAAGGGTTGAGAGGCTTGTTTTGTTTCTGGCAGTGCCTTTATTGAAAAAGCCTGTCTAGATCTAGATGGACTTTTTAAGGCTGTGTAAGTAGTTCTGGGAAAGTGTCACTCCTGCATGTTCTTACTTCTGCTTTGTGACACCAGTCAGGTCTAATAGTCTCTAAGAAGAAGGATCTGGGGGTCCAGGTGGATAGTAAATTATCAATGAGCCAGCAATGTGCCCTTGTTGCCAAGAGGGCCAATGGGATCCTGGGCTGCGTAGGGAAGAGTGTGGCCAGTAGGTTGAGGGAGGTCATTCTCCCCCTCTGCTCTGCACTGGTGAGGCCACAACTGGAATATTGCGTCCAGTTCTGGGCTCCCCAGTTCAAGAAGGACAGGGGACTACTGGAGAGAGTCCAGTGTAGGGCAGCGAAGGTGATTGAGGGATTGGAGCATCTCCCTGATGAGGAAAGGCTGAGAGAGAGCTGAGGCTCTTTAGCCTGGAGAAGAGGAGGCTGAGGGGAGACCTTATTAATGCTTGTAAGTATCTAAAGGGTGGGTTGAAGGATGGAGCCAGACTCTTTTCAGTGGTTCCCAGTGACAGGACGAGGGGCAACGGGCACAAGCTGGAACATGGGAAGTTCCACTCTAATCTGAGGAAGAACTTCTTTGGGGTGAGGGTGGCAGAGCCCTGACAGAGGCTGCCCAGGGAGGGTGTGGAGTCCCCTTCTCTGGAGATCTTCAAGCCCTGCCTGGATGCTCCTGAGTGATGTGCTCTGGGCAACCCTGCTTTGGCAGGGGAGTTGGACTAGATGATCTCTAGAGGTCCCTTCCAACTCTGACAATTCCATGATTCCTGTTGTTCATAGAGCAGACTGATGCTGATTTTTATATCTAGTCTTCGGGGAGGGAAAAGTCCGTGAGCAAACCCATTCCTGGGTAGGGGAGAAGGCTGTAGGATTTGGGTGACAGATGGTGACAGTGTCCATGTAGCTTTAATCAGCTGTTGTCTGTGTTGCCTCTAGGAAAATCGACTGCTGGGAATTTCCTTCTTAATCCTCTTGAGCCCAAGAATGCAGATAAGCTCAAAGTGAAGATAGCTGACCTGGGGAATGCCTGCTGGGTGGTAAGTTTAAAATCTGTTCACATTACTGTCTAAACGTGCTAATTCATTCACGGGATGCCAAGGTAGAAAAGAATCCATAAAATAGATTCTTAGACCTGCGTGTGAAAGTAGTGACAGTTTGAAACTCCATTGGGGGGAACAAAACAGGGGAGCAGGGACATTAATAGTCCTCAACATAGGATTTCAGCCTGTGTTCTGGGTGTCTCTTTAGCCATTGTATTATTTCTAGTAGGCCCGTGGAGAGTGTCACATCTAAAGGGTAGAAATTTGCACATGCAGAACTTCTGAAAGAGTCTGGAGAATGAGAAAGTTGCAAACAATTGCTCTGATGTGCTAGTTCTGTACTTTATTAGCTTGTCAAACCATTTCCAGTGGATTCATGAGCACATGAAAGAGACTCATAAATAGTTTTATTCTTTGATCGTTTTGCTGTGCTGCTTTTAAACGTTTGACATCTCAAATAGAAGAAATGCCTATTTTACTTGGCTTTTTAAGTGGCAAAATACTTCAGATCTTATGGGAGAGAGTCTCAGACTTAGAATTGCACACATCAGGCTTGCAGCAGCTGGCAAGGTCATCTCTTAAATTGGTGTTGCTTTTCTGCCTTAAGGCACCTGAATCCTGGCCTGTCACGATCAGTAGGAGAAGGTGCAGCTTCTGAAACAGTCTTCCCTTGGCCTGTTTTTGTGACTTGCTTTCCTGGACTGTTTTACTTGAGGAGTGTCTTATGTATAGCTTCAGAGGGCTGGAGCCCCTCTGCTGTGAGGACAGGCTGAGAGAGTTGGGGAGGGGGGTTCAGCCTGGAGAAGAGAAGGCTCCGGGGAGACCTTGGAGCCCCTTCCAGTCCCTCAAGAGGCTCCAGGAAAGCTGGGGAGGGACTCTGGATCAGGGAAGGGAGCCATAGGAGGAGGGGGAAGGGTTTGACCCTGAAAGAGGGGAGATGGAGCTGAGCTGTGGGGAAGAACTTGTTTGGTGTGAGGGTGGTGAGAGCCTGGCCCAGGTTGCCCAGAGAAGCCGTGGCTGCCCCATCCCTGGAGGGGTTCAAGGGCAGGTTGGAGGGGGCTTGGAGCAGCGTGGTCTGGTGGGAGGTGTCCCTGCCCAGGGCAGGGGGTGGCACTGGGGGGGCTTGAAGGTCCCTTCCAACCTGAACAATTCTATGATTTAATGAGTATGTAAAATTGAGATGAAATTCATCTGCTCTGGCCTTTGAGGTTGTTGATTCTCCTTTCTTTAAACAGTCTCTAACTGTTTAATAAAACATTTCTTCTCTTTAGCACAAGCACTTCACTGAAGACATCCAGACGAGACAGTATCGATCCCTGGAGGTGTTGATCGGGTCAGGGTACAACACCCCTGCTGACATCTGGAGCACGGCGTGTATGGTGAGTGGGGTCACCAGGGGGCTTTAAACTCTTCCTGTGGATGATTCTGGGAAGCTGGCTCTCTGGACTGCCGAGTCACTAGCCAAGCCTGGAAAAAAACCCCACAGGTGTTCAGCCAACTTCCAGATTTGCTGAATACCGTGTTTCCATACCAAAACTGTTTTTCTCTTTTTTTTTTGCCACGTCTGGTTTTCCTTTTGAAAGTTAATTTTGTTGTATGGCATGAGTGGATTTCAAATATGATTGTACTTTGTCCTCATGCTTTGTGGAAAAACAAGACAACTGTGCAATTCTGAGAATGAAATCCTGTTTTATAAAGAGCCTTTCTCCTGCATCCTGCCGTGTTTCACAGATGTCTGCAGTATAATTTCATATTTTAATGGTATGCATCCTCTGCATGTTTGGAATCATTTTATAAGCTGAGTAATGCTGAGACAAGGCTGACGCTGTCCCTGTAGTAGCTGGCAAATGCAGAATATGGTAATTTAAAGAAAAGAAAAAAAAAAAGCAGTCTAGTCAGTTGCTGCATGTGCCTCTGTCTCCATTCTGTGTTTTCTACAAATTAAAGCTTGGGGGTTTTTTTTATATCTTAAACTTGGAAAATAGTGAGTGAAGTCATTTTTACCCTCTTGGAAAACAAACTGTGATTTTTGGTGACTGGGGTAAAAGGGAAGGGGATACGGTCGTGTTGTCTCTGCACAACCTGTGGCTGAAATTCAATAGTGAGACCACAGCAGTCCGTAATGAAAAGTAAGACTAGAGAAGGTGAGAGGTTCTTATTTTGAGTAAAAGTGGATATGGAAAAGGGTAAATGTGTCATGGAATTTAGGAGTGGTGAGTTGAAATGAATGCAAATGTTTCTCTTATTTAAAACATGTTTTTATACCTCCAGACAAACGTTCAGAGGTTAAGTGTTTGAAAAATGTCTCTTTAATATCTGAAATTTGGGGAGAGGGGAGAATCTTTGTTAAAAAATCCCCGGAACCCTAGAGTTTGGACATGACATCATTTTGCAAAATGCTGTAGAGGTGGAAGATAGGGTAAGCATGTGAAATGCCTTAATTTTGTACTGTTTCACGCATGAATACTGCATATGCTGTGATCCAGAACTCATCACAGATGTGCCTGTGATGGTTTTTTAACGTAATCATTGAAATAATGCAAAGTGATTACACATCTTTAGCTGATGATCGTGTGCCGGAGGTTTGGAGGTTATTCTTCCCACTGCTTTGCTTCTGGCCCGCAGAGAGATGCAGAATCAACCTGTGGAGTGTATTCAAGTGATTTAAACGTGCTCCTTTCTGTTTGTTTAGGCCTTTGAGTTAGCAACAGGAGACTATCTCTTCGAGCCGCATTCTGGGGAAGATTACTCACGGGATGAAGGTGTGTTTGTCTTAGTCTTTTCTTTTTTAAAATGGGATGTGAAATACAACGATTGCTTCTTCAGAGTGAGCCTTCTCTTCTGATTAGCAATGCAAAGGCTCCTGGCAAAAAGATGGTTTACTTAAATCAGCGCCAACTGTGCTTGAGCCTCTGCAGTAAAACACTGCAATGAAATCCATGTTCTTGTGTTTCCCATTGCTCTTACCACTGGGTTCTATGTCTTGCTGCTTAAACTGATCGTGCCCTGAATTGTCCTTACCCGTTTTTTTTCCCTTGACTTTGTCATTGCTTGGTGTAAGCTGATTTCAGGTGGATCTCAAAGTAATTTTTAAGGGAGATAATGTTTTTGTCCTTCTATCCTGGAGAAGGAAACAGGGGCACAGAGATGCCTTGTGTGGATGTGACTCGTCTTTTCTTTTGAAAAAATGCAGATCACATTGCATTGATCATAGAACTTCTGGGCAAAATACCTCGCAAGCTCATTTTGGCTGGAAAATATTCCAAGGAGTTTTTCACCAAAAAAGGTAAGAGGAAACAAAGCAGTGTCACTTATCGCCCCAAATACACAACAGTGCCTTGCTAGAAATAACCAATTAACAATAGATGCTTCTTGAAGTCTTTCCTTTGCTTTATGAAAGGCTTTCTCAGTAAAACTGCAGCTAAATATAAGGCATTCTTGTCTAACTGCTAAAAGTATCCTTCGCCCTCCTACTTGACATCTTGGGGTAGATCAAATGCAGCAGGTAGAGAAAAAAGTACTGTGGGTACTTCTACAGGCTTGATTGGGCTTTTTTTAGCTGCTTTTTGTGAACTAGAGGTGTTGACTCACCTTTGAAGTCTTCTCTAGACAACTTTGTTCCATTTCTCACATGCCACTCACCTAAATAGTGCCTTTCATCCTTGAGCCATGGTGCTCAGGACACATTGTACCATTATCGTAAAGCTCTAAGTACCCCAGAAATGTATTGAGTCTCAAGAAATTGTTTTTGACCTAGTTTAATAAATTTCTTTTTTTTAATAAAACAAACCCTTTTTTGTTAGCAGTCTGTTGCTTTCTCAAAGTGCAGCATGTATTGCGTGTATTCGAAAGTCAACGGCCCACTGTTTATCTGTCATGTCAATCAGTATAATTGGTCATTTAATAAAGTTAAACACTATTTGCTGATGTTGGATCAGCAATAGCAGGAGGGGGGAAAAAGAAGCCTTCAAGAAAGTACACTTCTAGAACAGTCTTCAAAAGCAGATAGAAAAGGGGGTTTAGTGTAATTCATTTCTTCCCTCAGCATGGCCTACTGTTTATACTCCCAGTGCCCAAGTGTTCAGAAGAATTTCTGAATTCACTCTGTTTCATTTAACTGTTCGGCCTATTTTATTCAGCTTCACTGTTCCCATGTCTCCCACTTAACCCATCTGTCTGGGTTTTCAGGTGACCTGAAGCACATCACCAAACTGAAGCCCTGGGGCCTTTTTGAAGTCTTGGTGGAAAAATACCAGTGGTCCCAAGAGGAGGCAGCTGCATTCACAGACTTCTTATTACCCATGCTGGAGCTGATCCCGGAGAAACGAGCGACGGCCGCCGAGTGTCTCAGGCACCCCTGGCTTAACTCCTAGAGGCTTCAGCCCAACGCCACAGCACTACACTCTGGTTTACAGCATCACATACGCGCACCCAGCTGCCCCTTCCTGGTTTTGTTTGGTTTTTTTTCCCTTGTTCATTTTCCAATGTGACATTCTTCCTTCGAGGCTCCCAAGAATTTTAGATAAATCTAACCTGTTCTGCTGAGTTTCTTGTGTGACTCGATGGGGACTCTCCTCAGCTGGTGGGGTGTCATCCGTGTTTTGCCTTGATTGGGCTTTGCCAAAGACTAATTGCCTAAAATAGGAAGTTTTTCCCCGAGTCTCCTCACTGTTTTGCGCCATGTGTTACAGATGTGAGCTCACCCCTGCTCAGATCTGCTCCCGTAGCTAAACCTCAGCTCTCCTTTCTTCCTGAGGGAGGATGTGAAGATCCAAACACCTCCTCATCTCACTGACTCAGGAGCCGATTTCCCGCTGTTGATCCAGTAGCAAGCAAAGGGGTGAGAAGTAACGGGTGGCACTGAGGTGCTGGTAGTTCCTTGTAGAGCAAAGACCTTGAAATCCTCTGTTTTCTGGGTGTCTGCTGTATTCTTTGCGTTCCAGTCACGTAACTTTTCTTTAGTTCTAGCTGCTTAAATCTTTTGAAAAGAGCTATTTAAACCTAGGGCTTTAGTATCCTTGATTTCTTCCTCTGAAGTGCCCTGCTCCCTTTACTTTTTCCTTCCTTGTGCCCAGATAGTCGGAATAGTTTCAGAACTTGGTGATGTTTTTTCTACTTTCATGCCTGTGACTAAAAGGCGACAAGTGAAATAAGCTGGAACTGACTCAACGCACAACCTTCGGCACACAGATGGCTGCGCCCTTTGGCGGCACAGGAAGCCTTGTTGTAGGCAACTCTGCTAATATTTTAGTGAGCTGTAAGGTTTTTTGGGGTGTGTTGTGGGTTTTTTTGTTGTTTTTTTTCTTTTTTTATCCCTTATAGGCACTTTTTTGCCTTGTGTCTGTGAGAGATTGGCTTTCACTGCTGCGGTCCGCTCTGCCTCTTGAGTTTTGACCATTTGCTGCTTCCCAAGCGTCTGGGTTGCAGCCACGCTATCGCCCTTGGCTTTGAAAATCAACACTTTGAAGGCCCAATGTAAAGATTTCTTTTCCTTTTCCACTTGCTTCAGGTGCTGGCCTTCAGAAATGACTCCCCAGGATGGGACTGCCTTTTATTTTCTGGGCCGTTAGCACAAGGCAAGCTAGCAGAAGTGGAAGAGAACTGACTTTTTCCATGTAGATACTGGATTAGAAGCTGTTTCTAGAGTTTACCCCCAGTAAAAATGTTCGGGGGCGGGGGGGGTTCTATGTGAACTTCTCAGAGGAGGTTGGATATGAATAAATAGGTTAATTTTAATTAAAAGTTAAAGCACTGTGGCATTTGATAGTTTTATGATGGCTTCTTCTAGACTTGCCCATCCTGTTACAGATTTGAGTGTATCCTACTCTGCTCTAAAGTGAGATTTGGCAGTGTTGGGGCTCCAAAGGCACTCCCTTCCCCTGGACCAAACCAGCCTTTGGATTGCTGGTGGCTCTCAGTGGTAGAAGCTGCTGCAGGAACATGCTGGAGGCCACCCAGATGCTCTTGGAGACAATTGTGTTGCCAAAGCTGCCAAGACCACTGTTACGTGTCACTTTTCTGTGTGTGTTTGGAAATCCTGGTTCGAAAGGAGGGTTCATTCATAAACTTTAGTGTCATTTAACCCACTCGAAAGAAAGTTTCTTGGGTCCAGTGCTGATCAGGCTCATTAATGCAAATCATGCTGCATGTTCTCGTAGGGGTAGATCAGGTTCTCTATGCATATAATCTAAAATTAAAGGAAGGTAACATACCAAAAGAGTTTTAAACTGCTGATTTGACCTTTTTGGGTTTCCCACCTCCTCCCCCTCCTTTCATCTGGAATTTTCCAGTTGTGTGTTACTTCCATCCCTATTACAGAAGTCCTGGAGACAGGACTGGGTTCCAAACTGTGAAGATCCACAGGCAGGGCAAAGGATTTCTTGTCTTGAGGGCTCACCCGGTCCTGTGCACTGGCTGATTTAAAGAACTTTTCCTAGAAGGGGTCTGCTTTGACTCTGAGAGCCCTTTCCCGTCCTCCCCTTCCCTCTGCCCCCTGACTGGAGGAGGAGGGTTTTTACCCTGAGAGCCAAGACTGGAGCCAGTTTGTGAGTTGAAAACCTGCAGGAGCAGCTGTCGGGATTCCGTCTTGTACCGTGTGCTCCTTCACTTGGGGTTTGTTAAGTTTCCAAACTGCCGTAAAGTGCTCACACTAAAGGATTTGTACTTGCTGTGTCAGTCTAAAACCTGAAGGAAAATACATTTTTATTCTTTCTACTTGGGTGCTTTGTCTTTTTTTTTTTTTTCTCCTTTGTGAAAGCTGTACAATAAACAGATTATTTAATAACTGAGCCCTATTCCTCATATGTTCCCTCTGTAAGTCCTGTCTTTCTGAGCCTGTGGCCCATCGATGGAATTTTCTTTGCTGGTGAGCACTTGAGTTTTTATTTCCAGAACAAGATGCATGGAGATGGTGGGGGTGATGAGCTGTTTTAAAATGGCAAGAAAAATAGTCAACAGCAGGACAACTCTGCTGTTTCTTCGTTCTAAAATATGTTTTTCAAGTCTGACCTCTCTCTGCTCTTCTCCCTGCCAAACTAGAAGGTGGTTGTCAGAACTGAATTGAATTGGCTGCTGCCGGAACCACCAAATCACAGCAAGTAGGAATGAAAATCCTAATTTTTCAAATTAATGTTGGTTTCTGCCCAGGGAAGAGCCGGACAGGACCATGTGCCATGGTGCTGCAGGTGGGTGTTGGATGCGGTGAGAAATGATGGCAAAATGGGGGTTTCTGGGGTGGTTGGTGAGTTGATGCTGACTGGCACCATCTCAGAGAATCACAGAATGATACGGGGTTGGAAGGGACCTCTGGAGATCATCTAGTCCAACCCCTGCCAGAGCAGGTTGCACAAGAACATGTCCAGGTGGAGTTTTAATGTCTCCAGAGATGGAGACTCCACCACCTCTCTGGGCAGCCTCTTCCAGGGCTCTGCCACCCTCGAAGTGAAAAAGTTACTCCTCATGTTTAGATGGAGCATATTATGTTCAAGTTTGTGCCCATTTCCTCTTGTCCTGTCCCCGGGCACCACTGAAAAAAGACCGGCCCCATCCTCCTGACACCCACCCTTTCAGTATTTATAGGTGTTGATCAGATCCCCCCTCAGCCTTCTCTTCTCCAGACTAAAAAGCGCCAAGTCTCTCAGCCTCCCCCCATAAGAGAGATACTCCAGGCCCCTCATCATCTTTGTAGCCCTTTGCTGTGCCCTCTCCAGAAGTTTGCAGGGACTGTCCCAGCCTGTGAGAGTCACTGCACCCCACCAGAGTTTTTTTTTTCCCCCCAGAGAAAATGCCCTTTTTTAAAAAAAAAAGTTTGTTTTTGGTTGCCCAGAGGGGGAAGCTGGTTCACGGCTCTGAATTCTATGGTATTTTTCAAGCAGGAGAGCAACCTGAGGCTTTCCCCTGCCCCAAGGGGACCAGCACAACACCCAAAACACTAATTTTTTTTTTTTTAATTCAGAAGTAATTTCCTTGAAAGAAGGTGTACAAACCCCAAGAAGCAGCAAATGGCCATCCCTCCCCTTTCGCCCGGGTTTGCTGATGGACTCAAAAAAACCCCCATGTATCCAGTTTGGGCTCTTCCCATCCCAAAACTCCAGGGCTGCTGCGAGGCCACCACATTCCACAGTTGTAGAAAATCCACAGAAGTTGGTAAGTTTAGAGCTCCTGGAAAAGTCACTTGAAAGAAAAGGACTGATGGAAGAAGAGCTTGAGTTCCTGGAAAGAGAAATAACAGATCAAGTGTTGCCCAAAGGGAGCAGGACTTAAATTTTAAGGTGGTTTTTTTTTTTTTTGTCACTTGGCAGGGTTTTATGTTTTCCTGGTCTTAAGAGACAAAGCAAAGGCTATTTTTCCTTTAACCACAAATAAACCCAATGGGACTGTAGCACCCAAATCTATACAGTTGTGAGTCCTTTAGTAATCCTCAAAATACAACCCCAATATTATGTGTGCTGGGGGAATTAAAAAAAAAACAACAACAAAACACTGTGGGCATCACTTACGTGGTAATGAGCTCTGTCAGTCGTGGCCCTCTTCTGTAAAACAAACAGATCGTTAAGGTGTTAATGGGTGTGGGATAAAACTGAGGGCTGGGGGGGGTTTGCCAGGTTTTATTTTCAAAAAGGGGTTAAAAAAAATAAATATGAAAATGCAATGGGCAGAGGGAAAGCCCCAGGAGTGTGAAATGGAGCCTGGCTCAATTTGGGCTCCTGCCTTTACTGCTTTGATTTTTCTGCCCCATGCTGGCTCTCGGGGAGTCCCTCTGACTGTGACAACTCTCCCGTTGGGGGAAGCCACCATCGTCTCCCCGAAGCTGTAGGGTGGGAACACTCTGCAGAGGGACAGGGGGGCTTGGAGCTCAGCCTTTACCTTTATTTTCCACTTTAAAATCGGATGGGAGGAGGTTGTCCTGGCGGTTCCCCAACACGAAGGCCAGGAAGGAGAGGATGAGAGCGTCGAGGATGCCGATGATGCAGAGGATGTACGCCCAGCGTACGGTGCAGGCTCCCAGCGTGTACTTGTCCGTCTTGTCCCCGCACATGCGCTTCACCTCGCTCGAGTCCCAGCCGTCAGGGTAGATCAAACACCCGATCATCAGCCCTGTGGCTGTGGGGAGAGGGAGGCATTACAGTGGCCATGAGGTACCTGCTGAGTCCAGATTCCACATGGAGAGATGGAGGAGCATGGCAAAGATAGATGGAATCATGGAATGGTTTGCACTGGAAGGGACCTTTAAGCCACCCCCTGCCCTGGGCAGGGACACCTCCCACCACAGCAGGTTGCTCCAAGCCCCCTCCAACCTGGCCTTGAACCCCTCCAGGGATGGGGCAGCCACGGCTTCTCTGGGCAACCTGGGCCAGGCTCTCACCACCCTCACAGCAAACAAGTTCTTTCCCACATCTCAGCTCAATCTCCCCTCTTTTGGTTTAAAACCATTCTCTCCTGTCCTATGGCTCCCCTCCCTGATCCAGAGTCCCTCCCCAGCTTTCCTGGAGCCTGTTGAGGGACTGGAAGGATCTCCAAGGTCTCCCCGGAGCCTTCTCTTCTCCAGGCTGAACCCCCCCCAACTCTCTCAGCCTGTCCTCACAGCAGAGGGGCTCCAGCCCTCCCAGCATTTCCGGGGCCTCCTCTGGCCCCGCTCCAACAGCTCCATGTCCTTCTGCTGTTGGTGGCCCCAGAGCTGGAGGCAGCACTGGGGGGGGGGGCTGGGGATGCAGCCCAGGGTGTGGGGGGGGTTCTGGGCTCGTGGCACACGTTGCTGGGGCCTGTGGAGCTTCTCACCCACCAACACTCCCAAGTCCCTCTCCTCAGGGCTGCTCTCCAGCCTGGACTTAAACCAGGACCGGGACAAACCAGGCTTAAAGTTGCCCCATGGTTGCCCACCATGCACAGGCTCTGCTTCACTGGTGCTGCTGCATCCAGGGAGGAGCAGGATACGGCTGCTGCTCCCTGCCAAGGACACGCTGCAGCAGCATCTCCCATCCCCACGTTGCCCAGGCAACACCTCTCCCGCATCCCTGCCTGCAGCACTCCCAAGAAATATTTTCTCCAAACAAAACAGGGATGGATTTAGACTGTAGGAGATGGAGAACCCGGCTGCTGCCTCGTGCCTGGCTGGATTTCACCATAGGGTTTAGTGAGGCGGAGCTGCTGTCAGTAGTGGCTTTGCAGGCAGATTAATTCTGCTTGTTCAGCTGCGGCAGTTCCAGCCCGGACGGGAGCCACCACCTCCTCCTGTGGCCGCTCCCGATGCTCGACCCTGGGGCACACATGGCCTCGGTGGCCACTACAGCCGGGCCATGGGGTCCTCAGTGTGTCACCTTTGTGGCTTTGCCGTGGGAGTCCCAACAAACCCAGAGCTGAAGGGCCGTCATCTTCTGCCAAGTGGCTCAGGTCCCCACATCTCACAAGTGCTTTATATTTTTTCCCCTATATACTTGGAGAAATCGTATCTGCTGGACGAGAAGAACGACCAGGGTCTGGAGGGAGAAGAACCAAGCTCATCTGCAAGGCTTTGGGGTGTGATTAATGGAGGCTCTTCGCATCCCCTGCTGTTATCTTGATGCAGAGCACGGAAGTAACTGGTCCTTTATGTGTTTTCACGCAGGTTTGAGGGCTCCTCATGCCACAAACAACCCCACAGTGAGAGCTTGGGACCAGCGGTCGTTTGTCCCTGTCCTTTAGGGACACCCACGTCCTCCTGCAGCAGCGAGGTGCTCCCTGCCCCATTCCGGTGCCTTTTCTCCATCACTGGGTGCTCGGTAAACCAGGAAACATTTTTGGGGTGGTTCCCTCACCCTTTGCCAGGGCTTTTTCTCCCTGGCTTGAGAAGAAGAAGAGAGGGACCAAAGTCAGCGAGCAGCTTCCCAGGTCTACAGAGAGCATTTCCCTTCATTGAGAAGCAGCTACTTTCTCCTTTATTTAATTACTCTTCCCTGTAACTAATGAGAGGAGGGGCACAAAGAAATGGGGGCAGCTGAAAAGAAAGAGCTTCTCCTGTGAAAGTGTCCCCTGGTGTGGAGCAAAGGCCAGAAAATGGATCTTCTCATTGCCTGTCCCCCTTTTTAAAATAAGTCCCAGAAATGTAGCAGCACCTGTATTGCCCAGTGGCAGCTCGAAAGCTCCAGAGAGCCTGTTTGTGGTGGAGAAACTGGGCTCCTGGGGATGATTTGGGATTGTACACCTGACCAGAGCCACCTACGTTGGGTTGCTCTCCCTATTCAGCGCAACAAATGTCCATAAAAGCCCCAAATACAAGAGCAAAGCCTTTCCCTGCTCCAGCTCCCGGGGAGGCTGAGCTGCCCCAAGCCTCTTATCTAAATCTTAGCTTGAGCTCGCTTCTTTAGTCGGGAACTGGAGCAGCCCTGATGCCACCCTCCCACGGGGTCTCAGCTGGGGTGTCCTTGCCACAGGGGCCCCCGGGGACGGCAGAGGCTGTCGCTGGTCCCGGCATGAATGATTCAGGAGCAGCCAAGGGGCCGGGTTGGGTTTCAGCTGGGGCAGAGAAGGCAGGAGCTGGGTTACCGGTGTCTAGGATGTCTCACTGCACTGGGGGAGGGAGGGAGGGATGGACAGATGGATGGGGAAAGGCTGGAGATCCACAGGGATGAGCAGAGGGATGCGAGGATGAGCGGAAAAATAGGGAAATGTGGGTAATGAGCACCAAATCCTACCCTCAGTCCCCTCCTCCCGCTCCCCCTCCCTCATACGTCTTCCCATGAGCTCAGGGAGGTACCGGTTGCTGCAGAGGATGTTGCAGGCACCAAATAACCCAGCAAACGTCACCATCTCCCTGCTTAATTCCTGCAGGATCCCTAATGTGTCAGGGAGCCCCGTGCCCCGGGCCTGCAGCCTTCAGTGCTCTCGGACCAATGCTCCGAAGCCACAGCCGTGGGGCAGAGCAGGAGCGACAGCGCTGGGCAATGGCCAGAGGAAAAGGCCCCCCAGGTAAGTGGGGACGGGTCGTGTCCGGGCTCTTGGGGCCGCGTGGTTTTGCAGCAGCGCACGGAGGGGAGCATCGCCCACGTGCAATGAGTCTGACGGATCTCAGCTGCTCTGAGAGGCTTTACTTACTGCAAATTCCCCACTAGTAACCAGGACAGGGCAGCAAATGGGGCACGGATGTGACGTTGGTGTCCCTCTCCTGGCCACCATCCTCCTGGCAGAGTTGAGGTGGGACAGAGAGGGAAAAGCAGCTCTGACAGGACCACCAGCAGCCCCCGCTCCCCCCTGTGAGTCGCCCCCAGCCCCACTCACCCGCCGCCAGCTGCATCCAGGCACAGACTTTATAGACGGTGGCTGCGTTGCAGAAGAAGAAGAGGCTGAAGCAGAGGATGGAGCCGACGATGAGGAAGGTGGAGATGCCGACAAAGAACATGGCGGTTTTGAAGGCGCTGGAGGGGATGGTGCCAAAGTCGAGGGGGCTGCCCTTGCAGATGAGCTCGCCGGTGAGAGCGTTGCCGATGCAGTAGGAGAAGAGGCCGAAGTAGCCAGCCTGCGGCGTGTCGATGCTGTCGCCGATCCAGTAGGGCTGGATGAAGGTCACCACCATCAGGATGGAGAAGCAGAGGGTGAAGAGGGCCCAGAGCACCCCCATGGCCCTGGCGTTCCGCACATAGTTGGTGTGGTAGATCCGGGCCGCCTCCTGCGCCGGCAGCAGCTTGGTCATGGCGGGGACACCGCCACTGTCACGGCCACTGTCACCGACACCGATCCCCGGGGCGCCCCGCGCTGCCCCGCCCCGGCGGAGAACGGCAACGGCGGCGGCGGCGGGAGGCTCCGGCGGCGGCGGGACCGCCCCGGGGGGCGGTGGCGCGACCCCCTCCCACACCCACCCACCCACCGAGCCCGGGGAGGACCCGGGAGGAGCCGGCGAGACACCCCCCCCCTCCAGCCCCGAGCCAGGGTGGGCGCGGGATCCGGGCCGCCTCCTGCGCCGGCAGCAGCTTGGTCATGGCGGGGACACCGCCACTGTCACGGCCACTGTCACCGACACCGATCCCCGGGGCGCCCCGCGCTGCCCCGCCCCGGCGGAGAACGGCAACGGCGGCGGCGGCGGGAGGCTCCGGCGGCGGCGGGACCGCCCCGGGGGGCGGTGGCGCGACCCCCTCCCACACCCACCCACCCACCGAGCCCGGGGAGGACCCGGGAGGAGCCGGCGAGACACCCCCCCCCTCCAGCCCCGAGCCAGGGTGGGCGCGGGGGGAGCCGGGCGGCGCGGCGGGGGATGGGCTGTCGGGATGAGCCCTGAGTCCCCGGGATGTGCCCTGCGCCTCCGGGATGGGACCCCGGGATGAGCCCTCTGTCCCCGGGATGTGCCCCGTGTCCCTGGGATGAGCCCTGTGCGTCCGGGAGGGGACCCCGGGATGCGCCCTGTGTCCCCGGGATGAGCCGTATGCCACCCTGTGCCCCAAGGATGTGTCACTGGGATGTGTCCCTGGGATGTGTCCCTGGCGTGCGCCCCGTATCCCTGGGATAACCCCTCGGGATGCGCCCTGTGCCTCCATCGTGCACCCTGGGGTGCTCCCAGTGCCTGTGGGATGAGCCCTATGTCCCCACCACCCTCTGCCCTTCCAGCTGGTGTCACCAGAGTCTTCCCCCACTGGGGGGGGGTTCATGGGGTGCTGCATTATTGGGGTGGGGGACTGCAGGTCCCTGGACCTCCCCCCCTGTCAGCTCCGGGACAGTGGGGCTGCAGGCAGGGGGGCTGTTACCCAAATCCCCAACAAAACTGTCACTCTCCAAACCACATTTGGAGTTTTGAAAGGTGACATCAGTTTATTTACAGTACCAGGTGCGTGGGGGGGGGTCTCCTCCTGTTGTGCATCCCCCCGTCAGAACTCCCCGTGTGATTTTTATGCACGTTTTACAATGTCATTATGATATTAGCACCTCCTGCCTATGTTTGGTTGCTCAGTAATTTACACACAATCATACCACCAGGTTATAGCTATGGCGCATGCTCAAGGGAAGGGTCTTCACCTGGTCAAGGGTCTTCTTGGCCGATGGGTGTGATTTTTAGTATTATAACTAATATACAGGGAGGGAAGGAAGCCTACAGGAGAGCTGGAAAGCGACTCTTTGTCAGGAAGTGTAGGACAGGAAGACAGGACAAGGGGTAATGGTTTTAAATTGGAAGAGGGGAGATTGAGATGAGATATTAAGAAGAAATTCTTTACTGTGAGGGTGGTGAGAGCCTGGCCCAGGTTGCCCAGAGAAGCTGTGGCTGCCCCATCCCTGGAGGGGTTCAAGGCCACGTTGGAGGGGGCTTGGAGCAACCTGGGCTGGTGGGAGGTGTGTCCTCTAGGGCAGGGGGGTTGGAACTCAATGATTTTTAAGGTCCCTTCCAACTCTAACTGTTCTATGATTCTATAATGAAGGTAGTTCAGTTTAGGGCACTAAGAATTGCCACTTTCCTGCCAGATTGGCTAAACTGCTCAGAACATGTAGATTAGCACCACCCTCAAGGTCCTTACACCCCATGTGCCTCCTCAACAGTGATACAATCCTCATCTCCCTTGGTGAGGAGTCCTTTTCATCAGCTCACGCTTGATAAATTCAAGGCTAGAATCCTCATTACTCCTGAGGACACAGAAAACGCCTTTTGACACCATAGTTACTATTAACATTTCAGGGATAGGCTTTGGTAACCACGGGACTGTCCCCACCACCCCTCTGCAGGAAGGGAAAGGGCTCATCCTGCTGCCAGGACACCCCGGGGCATCAGCCAGCACATGAAGAAGGGCCAGGTCCCTGCTTGATCCCTGTGTCCTGCCGCCAGAGGAGCATGGGGCAGCCCCAGGGACGGGCTGTGGGCACTTGTGGCCACCTCGGGACCCTTCTCCAGGAGCCACATCTGCTCCGCATACCGAGGGACCGCAGAGGGCTCAGCTCCTGCCCTGGGGTCCAGATGCCACGTGCCGGGGTGAGGGCCACCCAGCAACCAGCGCCAGCCTCAGCGTCACCCCCCGGGGCCACCGAAGGCCAGGGCTGGCCGGGTGTTAATCATTGCTGAGAGCAGCTGGGCCAAGGTGGGTGCGAAAGGCTGTGCCGTTCCCAGGGCTGGTCTTTCATCAGCCGCATCCCCTGGGCACTGAAACACCCTGAGCAAACACCTGGCAGGGCAGGGTGGGATGGGGACATCGGTGGGCTCTGGAGCACCGAGCGAGGCCG
Source organism: Calidris pugnax (assembly GCF_001431845.1). Taxonomy (NCBI): domain Eukaryota; kingdom Metazoa; phylum Chordata; class Aves; order Charadriiformes; family Scolopacidae; genus Calidris; species Calidris pugnax. The sequence continues at coordinate 1,604,555 of NW_015090982.1, read as the reverse complement.
GGGGGATGCTAGCAGGGGGGTGGGCTCGCTCCTGCCGTGCTTTGGGCTTGCTCAAGTCTGTGATCGTAACGTCTGAGCGATGGAGGGCTCTGGGGGTGAGCGCTTTCTCATGGAAGGGAGCTCCTGCCGTGGTGCCAGCTCTTGCTTTGCCCAGGGACCCATCATCAAGGAGGACACCTTGGAGACCCCCAGCTCCAATGGGTGAAGGAGAGGAGGGAGGAGTGGAAATCCCCCCCGAGGGACATGCAGGAAGGCCGTTACTTCACATTCACTTCGCCCAAAGGAGCTGCCAGAGGGCAGGTTGACATCTCCGGTAGAGGACAATGGCAGAGGTCTCCATCGTGGCACCTTCTGGCAGCACGGGCATCGCTGTTCTCCCACCCTGGGCAGGGCATCGCGGCGCTGCCCCCAGTGCCACGAGTTGGGGTGTGATAGGAGCAGCCACATCAGCTGATGGAGACGTCGGCTATAAAGCTCCCGCCGGCCCCGTGGCAGAGGCACGAGCGAGCCCACCATGGCCACCACGCTGGTCCCCTGCCTGCTCTTGGCCCTGCTGCTCCTGGCCCCAGCCCTGCCTGCCCCACACGAAAGAGGACTCATCTTCAACTTGGTAAGAGGGACAACTAGTTCCATCCTGGCCATAGCCAGGGGACACCCCGAGTGCCACATCGGAGGGTCATGGGGGTGCTTTGGTCTGGCAGCAGCTATGTGGGAGAGCCCGGAGGGGCAAAAATTATTGCATCTGGGGAAACCGAGGCAGATGGGGATGGTGTGCTGGGTTTTCTGGGGTTGTGAGGGATCTCAGAGCCCACCAAAGCAGCCATGCAAAGGGACAGGGAAGCCCCGAAGTGGATGGGATTGAAGCTCTCGCCTGGCTGCCCCAGTGAGGACCCTCTCCCTGGGGGGCTCACAGGGAATGGGGAGGGGGGACATTTTCCCTGCGGTGCCTCAGCCCTGCTCCCATGAGCCAGGCAGAAATCAGCACTTCGGCAGGTGGTATTTTGGGCCAGAACGAGGAAATCCTGCAGGGTGGGAAGCTCAGGTGTGCTGGCAGCAGAGTTGAGCCCCATACAAAATGAGGTCCCACACCCACCCAAAGCCCCCCGGGCACACATCTAGGTAGGAATTAAGAGGGGACAGAGAGGGACCTGGTGCTTATGCCTTGCAGGACACCGGGGAGCTGTGCCTGCAGAGCGCCCAGTGCAAGAGCGGCTGCTGCCACCGCGGCAGTGGCCTGAGCCTGGCTCGATGTGCACCCCGGGCGGCCGAGTTCCAGGAGTGCTCCCCAAAGGTATGTGTTCACCTGGTCCGGGGGGGGGGGGGGGAACG
>NW_015090982.1:1602878-1603170 GCF_001431845.1 Calidris pugnax | reverse complement strand
GAGGTGTTGTTGCGCGCGGGGGGGGGGGGGGGGGGGGTAAACTGGGATGGGGACATGTCACCCAGGTTGCACAGTGCCTTGGTTCCCCACAGAGCCTCTATGGGGTCTACTACAAGTGTCCCTGTGAGAGTGGCTTGACCTGCGACGCCGATAAAACCATTGTGGGTTCCATCACCAACAGCGACTTCGGCATCTGCAAGGACCCCCAGCGCGTGTGGTAGTGATCCCCCCAGTGACCTCCCCCAACCTGCCCCTGCCTCCCTGCCTTTCCCCCTCCCCAGGGATCCCCAGA
>NW_015090982.1:1600471-1602753 GCF_001431845.1 Calidris pugnax | reverse complement strand
TGGGCGTTGAGTAAAGAGCATCTTCTGCTAAACTGCGGGCTGGGGTTGTCACTCAATGTGTCCCTCCAGCCAAAAAAGCCACCGGGAGGTGGTGGCTTCACCTATATGTGCATGCACAACACATGGAATTGTGTAATGGCCTGGGTGGGGGCAGTGGGGTGCTTGGGGGGAGCAAAGGGGGTGCAAGAAGATGCAGCAGCCCCTGGCCCCGAGGGAGCTGCTTGGGTTGTGCTGGAATCAGTTTATTTGCTGCTGCAGCTGCTCTGGCTGGAAACATCCCCTAGAAAAGGTTTGTCACTGGAGAAGAGGGAGTGGGAGATGCTGTGGAAGCTGTAGGTGGTCGGTGGTTGTGTCCCCCTCCACCACGTCACCCTGCATGCTGGGAGCTGCATCCCCTCCCTGGGGTAGTCAGCTGGGTGGGTGTCCTCCCCAAAAAGGACCTCGTAGGGGTTGTATGTGCCATGGGGACATGGCTGGGAGGGTGGCACAGCCTGGGGATCCCCGCTGTGGTGGGAGGGACATGGGGGACAGCATGGGGACAGAGCAGGGGATGCTCCAGTGACCTGCTGGTCCCAGTAAGCCGGCAAGAGGGGAAAATGCTGACCTGGATTTTAGTTTTAAACTCCTGGTGGGTGGCAAAATCCTTGAGGGTCTTGATCTCGTCATCGTGGTGGTCCCAGCAGGAGGCCACCAGTTCGATGTCCTTGTGGGTGCGAGATGAGACCTGGAGGAAGGGGGAGACGGGGACAGGGATGGGGACAGCGGCCCCTCTCCTGCAGCAGACAGGCACCCCCAGAGAGCGAGGGGGCAGGGGACATGGGAGACGGGATCTGCACGGGGTCCTCAGCCCCACACAGTGTTCCAAGCCAGTGTGGAGCACCCCGGAGAGGCTGGCATGACCCAGGACACGTACTGGGGACACTGGGAGCCCTGTCTGCCTAGGGCCAGCCTCGCCCGGGGCTTTGCATCCTTGGCATGAGCAGGATGTGGCCAACGTCCGGGCTCCAGCCCCGCCGGGACCAGCAGGGGGCAGCCGCAGTGTGCCCACAGCCCGGGACCCCCCAGCCCTGGGGAACCCCCCCTCGCCAAGCCTAGCAGGGACCCCCCCAAACCCCAGGGGCAGTTCAGCCTCAAGGGGTCCCTGAAATGCCCACAGCCCCATACTTGACACCCCTTGAGCCCCACTTCGGGGGTCACCCCGTCCCTGAAGAATAAGGGGGGGGCACAGCCTGGGCCAACTCCTAGTATATATGATAGGGATTTTGGGGTGTCCCTATACTGGCAAGAGGAGGATGGGGGCACCAGAGAGGTGGAAATGGGGTGGCTGTGCTGGGGGGGAGGGGGCACGATGACACGCATGAACGGGTGTGCCCCCCCCATCTCGGCCCTATATTTACTGGTGAAGCGGTGGCTTTATTTTGGCAGCTCCGGGCTGGTAAATATTGGCTTAAACCGAAAGCCAGACGCCTGACTCACGGCGTCTTAACAAACACAGGAAGGGGCCCCTGGTGCGTGTGGGGTGCTGCCAGCCCTGGGGACGGGGACAGGGGGGGGGGGCGACATGACACCCCACACCAGGGTGGGGGCACCCTGGGCTGGGAGGGGTGGGTGTGAACAGGGCATCCTTGTGCAGGCGGATTTTGCTGCCACGAGGTTCTGGCAAAGGGGGTGAACGGGGGAGGGATGCACCCCCCCACCAGGGACCTTAATTCACCCCGGGTGATGGAGGGGTGCAAGCATTGGGGTGCCCCATCCTCACACCCTGCTTTGCACAGGGTCCCCCCCTTGGTGAAAAGGACACAAGGAGGAGTATGAGGCTGAAAGGGTGTTAGGGGGAGGGGGGGGGCACCCCAAGCTACCCCCCCCCCCCACGTACCCCACCTTGCATGGCAGGGGTGGAACCCCATTCCAGCTGTTGGGGTGAGGCCGGTGTCCTGCGCTGCACCCTGTTTGGAGGGGGGGGGGGGGCACGAGGGGTATCCCCCCCGCCGGGGACCTCAGTTCACCCTGGGTGATGGAGGGGTGCAAGCACTGGAGTGCTCCAGCCTCACACTCTGCTTTGCACAGGGTCCGTCCCCCCCTTGGTGAAAAGGCAACGAGGAGGAGTAAGAGTCTGAAGGGGCTTTGGGCATGGGGGGCACCCCTAGCCCCCCCCCCAATCTCACCCCATCACCAGCGTTGCACCCCACTTTGCACCCCCATCCCCGCCTCCTCCATCAGGGAGCCCCAGGGTCCTCCCCTGCGCGGCGGGGGGGCCGGGACTGGAAGGTTTTTTCCCGCCC
>NW_015090982.1:1598544-1600457 GCF_001431845.1 Calidris pugnax | reverse complement strand
CCCTCGGCCTTCACCTCTCCTCCTCCACGCTGCTTTTAACCCTTTGTTTCGCCCAAGCGCTGCCTTTTCCTCCTCTCCTGAAGCCGACTCTTCACAAGTTCTGCCGCGACGCCGTTAAAACTCCTTCTCTGCCCCTCCCGGGGCGGGGGGGGGGTCCCCGCACCCCCACTTCACCCTGCTCCCTGTCACCGTCACTGCGGCTGCCCACGGGGGGGGTGTGTGTGTCCTACAGTGGGGTGCCCACCTGATGCCCAACCTTGCAGACACCCCCCTCCCATCGACTCCCCCCCCAACTTACACAAACGGGGAGCACCCTCTCAGCCCTGCCAAAAACCCCAGTAAAAAGTGGGGTGCAGGGGAAGGGGGGGTCGCCCCTGCAGCCTTTGCCCCGTGGGGGGACATAAATGCTTCTTGGGGGGGGGTGTCTCTGAGCTGCCCCCAGCCCCCACAGAGAAGCCTAGGCAGGCGGTAGCCCTGCAGCACCAAGTGATTTGGGGGGGAGGAAGACCCCAGGCACAACTTGATCCCCTGCCCCCCCCCCATTTCCACCTCGCGCCCCATTTCACTGCAGGCTGGTGTCATGCAGGGGCCTGATCCTGCAGCAGGGGGTCCCCTGGGGTTTGGGTTGGAGGGTCCTGGGGACCACGGTGCTTCGTGGGAGGCTTCTGCTGCAGGAACATGCCTGGGGGGGGCTCCCTGGAGGCATCTGGGGGTGCCCTGAGACCTCTGGGGGTGCCCAGAGGCATTTGGGGGTGTTTAGAGGTTGCTTTTGGGGCTGGCCTTTATTTTTCTCCCCTCTCTGGATTACTTCTTCTCCCCACCCCAGTTTTGGTCAAGCGGTGCCCAGTGCAGGGAGCGGGGCTGGTGGCATCTCTCAGGGTGTCCCTCGACCAGGGTGGCTTTTTGGCTGGAGATGGCCACTGCATTTTCAAGGCGATAGCCACAGGGATGATGCTCGTCCCTGCAGGGTGTGGGACACCTTCACTGGGACCTTGGGGAGCCCCAAATCCCCAGGGAGATGCCTCCCCCCCCGTGGGGTGCAGACCCCCCATGCACCCAACTGCAGCCCCCTGGGTTGGGTTTGGGGGGGGGGCTGATCCTGCGATGCTCCAGTGGGTTTTTTCCTAAATCTGGGCCAAATTCACACTGTCCCGGGGCTGGAGCTGGCGAGAAGCCGTCCTTCAGAGCTCTCGCTGGAGGAAAAAGCAACCTTTCTAGCAACGACAAAAAAAAAAAAAAAAAAAAATTCATGAAAAGCTCTGGTTTTGCCTCTTCTTGCCAAAACCGATTGTTGGAAGATTTTTTTTTAACCAGCCTCTCCAGCTTCGCCTTCGCGTGTGACTGAGGGAACACTGTCAGCCGCTCTCCTGGATTTCTGGTTGGAAGAGGGGGAAGGACCCGATGGGAGGGCAGGGATCGGCTTGGGACAAACCGCAGCCTCAAGGGCCCCAAAACATGGTTGGGGGGAGGGGTCCCTTTCTCCCCCCCGCCCCTCCTCCTCCGTCCTCGGGGCCGGCTATGGGGCTGGGAACCTGGCGAGGGGTGGGGGTGTCCCTTGAGGATGCTCCCCCAGCCCAAAGCAGCCAGGAAAGCACCCAAGGGCTGAGGACTGCCCAGCTCAGGACAGCAGTGGAGTCTGTGAGCAGGATGGGGGGGGAGGGCAGAGGTGGCCCTGGCGGGGGGGGGCACCCAGTCACCCCACGCACCTCCATGACCCCCTCCCGATGCCTCCCAGTGGGGTGTAAGCAGAAAGATTCTCAGTCTGAAGGATTTGTGCTGCTGGAGGAATTAATTAGCGCAATACTGGGGAGGGCTGGTGTGTGTGTGTGTGTGGGTGTGTGTGTTTGACGGGCTTCGTCAGCCCAGGGAGAACTCACAGCTGGGTGCTTTGCAGGCAGGGGGAGGGGGGTGTG
>NW_015090982.1:1595783-1597671 GCF_001431845.1 Calidris pugnax | reverse complement strand
ACCCCCCCGACACCCCCATCCCAGCGGGTTGGGTGGGGAGCCCCGGCTGCCCCCGGCCACCCGCCTGCCCCGGCAGAGCCTGGTACAGTTCGTTACGTCCAGACCGGAATGTACTTTGTGTTAGAAGTGGCCCCAGGCCAGGACAGCAAAGCCGGACTTTATTTATCCTCCTCGCTCCGGCCTTGCTGCATCCTGCAGGGTTGGATCTCCGGCGGGATGGGGGGAGCCCGGGATGCTGCCTGGCCCCCACATCCTCCCTGCCACTCATCTCCAACCAGGGGGTCCAGGGATTATTCCCCCTTTTCGGCAGGAGGGAAATAATTTGGGCAAATATTTGTGTCCTTTCAGATGGTAAAAGCTGTTCCTGGTGCCTGGAGGAAACGGCGTGGGGGAGAGGGGGATTGAGGGATGGATCTAGCCCCATGGGGGGGGATGGGGATTGAGGGATGGATCCAGCCCACTGGGGGAGACTGGGATTCAGGGATGGATCCAGCCCCGTGGGGGATGCTGGGATTCAGGGATGGATCCAGCCTTACCAAAGCCTGTGGCTGGAGGTGTCCCCACCTGCTTCCATGAGTTTTTTTGCCAACTGGGGCCAGCGTTCGGATTGCAACCCGGAAATTCATGGGTTGGAAATGCTGGGGGAAAAGGCCAGCCCTTGGCTCGCTGGGGGACGCGGGCAGGATCCGGCCTGCAATGGGGCTGCCCTGGGGGTCTGGGGGCGCCTCAGCCCCTCTGCCGGTAAAACTCAGGGCAGGAGCTGTGGGTCTGAGCAAGGAGAGGGGTTGCAGCCGGAGGAGGGACCACCCCGGGCTGGATCCGGCCGCTCGCCACTGGCCAGGTTCCACACCACCACCCAGCATCCCTCCCGCCGCCCCTCTGCTGGGAAGATTTGGGGCGATTTCACGCAGAAATGCAGCCTGTGGGTCAAGCAGCCCCACGCCGAGCAGGTGGTCTTGCCCTGCTGCCCCCCCCCGCCTCCTCAACCCGCTGTGTCCCCCCATCTGTGTCCCCATCGCTGCCGCCCGGCTGCACCTACAGCCAGCAGCGAGGACACGGTGTCCTCCTGGACTCGGCCGCCTGTTGTGCAACACCCAGCTGCACCTCCCGTAAACACCCGGCTCCCCGCGCCGCGCTCCCGTCACCCTGCACCCAGGTGACAAACCAGGCCCTCGGAGGGGTGTCCTTGGTGGGGGGGGGATGCAGGGGGAGCATCAAAAAGCTGCTTTACTCCCCCAGAAAGGCAGGTATCTGGGTACTGGGGGGAAGGAGGGACTCGGTCCCCTTGGGAGGGGGAGTTTCCAGCGGGGGTCATTTGCCTCCGGGGCCATCGATTTCTGCCCCGGGGCCATCGATTTGTGCTGTTACAGGCGGAAGGGAACAGGGAGAAAAACCCATTTCCTCGGCTCTCCAGCGCTCCAGAGATTCACCGATGGGGCTCTTCGACGTGAGGCTCGCAAGGGGACGCCTCTCCCCCCCCACGCTCGCAAGGCAGATTAACGCTGGTTATTTTTAGCAGAAGACAAGGATGAATAAAAATATCCCTTATTTTATTTTAATTTTTTTTTTTCTTCTTCTTTTTCTTGTTCCTTTTTCAGGAACCATCACTCTCACAACACACAAGGTTCTTGGGGCCGGCAGGAGGAAGGACATCACCGGTGAAAGGGGGGGGGCTTTGCTCCCCGGTTCTGGTGGTGGGGGCAAGGCTTTCCCTGGACCCCCATCCCTTCGGGGCCGGGTGAGGGCCACACGGTGGGTGCGGGACTGGGGCAGGACACGTGTGGCCAGCTGGATGGCGAGGGGGAACAAGCAGTGCCCCTGGCAGCCACCCTGAACCTGACCAGGATTATTTATGGAGCAAATTTCCTCCAGGTTGTGTTACAGCAGT
>NW_015090982.1:1594648-1595757 GCF_001431845.1 Calidris pugnax | reverse complement strand
ACTTGGTGGGAGGGGGTTCGGGCATCCCATCACCCACAAAAGCAGAGCGAGGTGGGGGGGGCTGGTATTGCCACGATTTGAAAGGTGTCTTTTAAAAAAAAATCCCACTTTGGTGCTTTCTTCCTCTCTATTTTGGTTTCATTTTATCAGACAAATTGACCATTTTTGCGGTGCAAGGGCAAATTGGGCCGGACCCTCCCCCCCACGCCACTGCTGTCGGCCCCACGGGGGTTTCTCAGGGCTTGGGTGTTATCTAAGGGCCCCCGCACAAAATTAAACTGTGGGGTTTCCCAATATTGGAAACCCACAATGTTTCTTTTGTAAATGGAAATGTAAAGCTATTTTAACTTTAAACCTTTAAAGAGACCGGGTGGGAAATGTTTAAACACAAGATTCACCTGGGTGAAAAATGAAGGGAAAATGAAATGTCACGAAAACAAATACTTTTTTTTTTTTTTTTTTTTTTCCTTAAAGTGTGCTTTAATTTTAATTCTGGATTTCCACTGAGTGCCCCTGGTGTTTAAATTACAGCTGGGAAAAATCAAACTCAGTGTCCAAGAGCAGCCCTGCGACCCGTTGAGGAGGTGCTGCCTTAATTCCCGTCCTTGGGAGGGGGGGTTAATTGGATCAAGATGTGGGGAATCGGGGTGCAGGGTGGGAGCTGCCGGCCCCGGCTCCACCACGAGCCTGGTAAAAACGAGCACTTTATATAGAAATCCTCAGAGATGCCGCATTTAAAATCTACCCAATGATCCACCCCCCAAAACCCTCCCAGCGTTTTTGCCCCTCTCGGCTCTGGGGCTGCAATTAGGGCCACGTTCACTAGTAGTGATTGATTGTTTAATTGCAAATGTACGTTATTTCTAATCTCGAGTAGGGGTGAAGTGTGTGTGGGGGTGTAATTTGAGGCAGCTCTTAACAAAAAAATCTTATCTCCTGCGTTCTGACCGGGCACGTTCTGCATGTCCCGGTGTCCTCCAAACCCGCGCCTCCCTCTCCCCAGCTGGGGGACATCATTGTTTGCTTTTTAGTGCCATTGATTCCCTTAATGAACCCCAAGGCTGTTGCACGGGATGGGGGATCCCCGTGGGGTGTTGCCTGAGGCTGGG
>NW_015090982.1:1593491-1594638 GCF_001431845.1 Calidris pugnax | reverse complement strand
CCTTTTCGGGGGGGGGGTGTGTGTGTGTGTGTATGAAGGTTCCCCTCTCTCTGGTGGGCACTCCTCAGGGCTGGGGGAACCCTGGAGCCCTGCGTGGGGTTGAGGGGGGTGATTGGAGCACAGTGTGGGCCTGGGACAGCCCCTCCCCGGGTCATTGCAGGGGGCTGGGAGCCCCCAGGGCATTGTTCGTGGCCAGACCCTCCCCCGTGGCATTTCCCTGGATGAAACACCCCCCCGGGGCATTATACTGGGCCGAACACCCCCGGGGCATCGCAGGGGACCAGGGCCGCCCCCCCGGGGATATCGCATGGGGCCTGGGACAGCTTGACCCCCCCTCCCGGAGCATCACACGGGGCCAAACACCCCCCAAGGAAATCGTACAGAACCGGGAACAACCCCCCCTTCCCGGGTGTCGCACGGGGACGGGGACACTCCCCCCGAGGGACATCGCAGAGGGTCGAAGACCTCTCCCGGGGTACCGGGAGAGCACCTCTACCGGGTACCTCTCCCGAGCATTGCACGGAGCTGTCCCTCCACCGGGACCAGGACATCCCGCACCCCCCCACGGGGTACCACACGGGGCTATACCCCCTCCCGGGGTACCGCAGGTCCTGGGACCCGCCGCCACTTCCCGCCCGCCGCCGGCGGCAAGTGCGCGGGGTGGGCGGGGCTGCCCGTCCCGCCAGGGGCGGGGCGTGGGTGGGAGGAACGCTCTAGATTTGCATACCGCCGCCGCCCCGAGCCAGTGAGAAGGCGCAGCGGGCTCCCTCGCAGAGACGGGCGGGCGTAGAGACCAATGGGAGACGGGCGAAGGGGCGGGGCGGCGGTGGAGACTCGGGGCCGGCGCGGGCGCGCGGTGCCACTCGGCGCGCGGGGCGGCAGCGGCGGCAGGTTGGTTCCTGTGCGGGTCCCTCTGTGGGGCTGGGGGGGCCCTGGGGATCCCCTCCATGGGGCTGGGAGATGCTGGGGGACCCTGCGTGGGGCCGGGGCGAGCCCTGCGTGGGGCTGGGGGTGGCTGTGTGGGCGCTGCGTGGGTCTAAGGGGAGGGTCTCGGGGGTGCCCCGCGTGGGGCTGGGGGGCTGCGGTGCCGCCGGTGGGGCTGCGTGGAGGTCTGTGTGGGGTTGGGAGGGTGTCTGTGTGGGGCTGG
>NW_015090982.1:1556118-1592972 GCF_001431845.1 Calidris pugnax | reverse complement strand
CCCAAAACCACCCCCCTGGGGTGTATACCCAGAAACCTAGGGTTTCATTTGGGGTGCGTGTAAGTGATTGCAGAAGGTAAATGTGAATTATTTTTTTTTAAGCTCCTGCTCTTTTCCCTCTCCTCTTGGGGCACAAAACCTCTTTCAAAGCTTCTCTTTTTAAAATGCACATTCGGGTGATTTTTCTTACCAGGAAAGAGTATTTTCCGTGATGAGCTATAAGAGCTTGGGGAGGGAGGGGGGGGATACATCCATCATCCATCGTCCCCTGGTTCCCAGCCGGGGCTCGGATGCTGCAGTTGTGTTTCTGTCCCTGCTGTGCCACCGTGCTGCTGCCAGTGGAAAAAAAAAAACAAACCACCTTTAAAAATGAATAATAATAATAATAAAAAAAAAAACAGGAGCTGGTACTTTTGGGTTTGAAAGGTAGATTTTAAATGATGTCTCCCCGTAATGAGCTGTTAAACTGTTGAGGTGGATTTAGGACATCGCAGGGACATCAAATCCAGCCTGGCAAGTGGGATTGCAAGTTAAAAAAAAAAGAGAAGTTGAAAGTACAAATTGCTCCTTCCTTTAAAACATGGGGGAGCTGTGTCCCTCCTGCCCCAAGAAGAGCTGGGGGAGGAAAAAAGTCACTAAATTTGTCAGACAGAGCCTGTGTCTGGCTTTTATGGGCTGTTTTCCCGGGTTTGGGTCGTGTGGCGGTGCTGTGCTCAGAGGTGCTCAGGTTTTATTTCCACCCCAGTATCCTAGAGATGGGACAGAGCTGCTGGGGGGGGACAGAAATGCCACCAAAGCTGAGGGAACGATGGCCACCGCTGGCCAGGGGTCAACCAGGACCGTGGGGCTGGGCAGGGACAATGTCCCAGTGGTGCTGAGAGTTTGGCAGCTGGGATTCTGGGGTCCCTCTTTGGGGATTCTGGGGTCCCTCTTTGGGGATTCTGGGGTCTCTTTTGGGGGATTCTGGGGTCCTCAGTGGGATGTTGGGGTCCCTTGTCAGGGATGCTGGGGTCCTCAGTGGGATACTGGTCTTCATCTCCGTGGCATGAAGGATGAACCCCTGGGACACAGCGGGAGGAAGATGAGGGTGCGATGGAGCTGGGTGCTCACAGGAGCCAGAGGTGATGGGGTGCTGGTGGAGGAAGGGGTGGCTGGGAGCATTGTAGGGGGATTTTGGGCTGATGAAGCAGGTGGGGCTTGTGCTGGAGAAGATGGGTGATGGTGTGAGGAGGGAGAAAAAGCAGATTTCTGGGGAGTTGGTGGAAAAGTTCTCGCTTCTGCTGAAACTCGCTGGGATGATGAGACGTGGGGTCTTGGGGGTTTTGGGTTTGGAGGATGGAGGGGTTTGGGGCAGGGAGGGCTGGCATGATGCGGGCTGCTCACGATGCCCATCCTGTCCAGAGCGGAGGTGTCTGCCGGGATGAGAACTTGCACAATTATTTTTTTCTTTTTAAAAAATAGTAAAAGCAAATAATCGTAGCTTCCCAAGGCTGTATTTGCTCAGCACACGCTGGAATTATGTTGAGGTCCTTTCCCGCTGGGACGGGCCAGAAAATAAGGACAATTCCTGAGTAAAAACTAAACTACATCCTTCAGGAACATCACTGCTGTGTAATTAGGCGTGTTTTAATTAGGGGCTTGCAGGAGGAATTTTGCTGTAAGGCTGGAGATGCTCAGCACCAGGACCCCCCCCTCTGTCCAGCTGCAGCTCCCTGGGCTTGCTTGGTGGGGGAAATATTCTGTAAAGCACTTGGAGAATAATTTGTTCTCCGTTATTTATGCTTTTAAACTATATAATACTTTATTCTATATTTGCTCTCACTTCTATATATTTATATAAAGTTATTACAGCCCCTTGAGGGAGCTGCGGAGCTCGCACTACTGTCATGTATATCACAGGGAAATAAGAAATTACTTAGCAAGTTGTTGGTTGTTTTTTTAATTATTTTTATTTTAATGCTGTACATTTGTGGGTGTAAAGGAATGGCTGCGAGTGCTCTAATGTACAAATTGTTCGTGTAGTTTGTTTGTCATGGAGCCGACGAGCTTTTTCCATAAGCAGTAACCGTGATTGAAGTAAGGATTTCTGATTTTGCAAGCGAGTGTGTTGGAAAATTAGGAAAACGGTAGTAAAATAACTGTCAGGAGTGAGGAGGTGGGATGATGAGGGGTGGCAATTAAGTTGTGTTCTGCCTGTGATGCCCCGTTTTCATAATTAGTAGTATCGCTTTTAGAAAATTAGCATCATTTAAAGTATACTTGTTTCAGGTATTTTTTGATTCATGATCAATTTAATCAGGTAATTAAATAAAATGAGCTCTAGGAGGCACCGCCTCTTCTTGTTTGCCCATAACATCATTTCTGGGCTGTGACCCCAAAGTCTTGGCACCCCTTGGCCCCGCTGGCGCTGAGCCCCTGCATCCCTCAGTATCCCCCAGCGATGGTGGTCCCTGTCCCCCTCTGTCGCTTTGGCATTTCCTCGTCCCCTCCAAGAAATCCCGATTAATGGGCTGGTGTTTCACAACCTGCCAGGAATTGCCGTTTGCCTGATATAATTTGGCATTTATAGACCATTGGTGCTTCAAAAAAAGGTCTTGGGTGCCGGGTTATTTCTGGGTGCCGGCGGCAGTGCTGGGTGCCCAGTTGGGGATCCCCCCCCTTGGAATTCGGCACTGGGGCTCTGGAGATGCTGCTGAGCCCCCTGTGGATGGGGAATGAGGGATTAAATCCAGCATTTCCACTGCTGGGGGGGTGTGCTGCCCTTTGGAGGGGTCACCTGGCTGAAAGCTTGTTGGAGAAACCCCTAAACCTGTTGTAAGCAATGCGATGCTTTTAGAAATTGAAACAAACAAATAAAGAAAATATTAAATAAATCCAAGTTTTAATTGTCGGGTTTATTCTGGAGAAAAGGCTAAATTAGATCAGAATTGGCAAACAAGGCGTTTCTTGTTTATTCCCATTTTGTATTTATTTTAGTTCCCCCAAGCTGTCTCTTAAAATTGAGTTTGCTCGGCGTTGGCGGAGCCGCTGCCAGGAGGATGCTCCGAGCTGCCCGTGGAGGGGTCCAGTCTTTACCAGGATGCGCCCTACGGGGAGGGGAACTTCACATTTAACAGCCAGAGGGGGAATATTTTCTTTCCAATGTCCCCAAACCATCTCCCCCACCCCCGTGGCCGGGTCTGTCCTCCCTGTTATTTTGATCAGGAGAGGAGACACGATGAAAGGAGCCTGCTCATTTTCCAGGGAAAAAAAAAAAAACAGTTAGAGGGTGCCAAGGAGTGGGTAGTGGGATGTCAAGTACTTTCTCACTTTTAAAGATGGCTTATATAACCTGCTTGGCTATATTATTGTTGTTATTATTTTTTTTTTCTCTCCCCCCCCCTCCAGTTACATAATCCTAATTTATGAAAGCATTAGGAAATTGCATTCCCCGCTGTTACGTGAGCCTCTGTATATAATGGCCCCGGAGCTTGTTAGGATGCTGTGCTTGGCCCCTCCGCCAGCTGTCTCCCAAGAAGCCCCAGCCAGGTGTGGAACAGCTATTTATACACATATTATTACTATATTTTAATTTTTTTTTTTTTTGCCATCCTCTCAGGCTGTGTCAGCCCCTCCAGGAACGGGATGGGTGCTCTCCCTGCCGATGGGCTGCTGGCTCTGGCATTCCTGTTTTCTTTTTTCCAGTATTTTTGGGATATGCCACTCATGGCAGAGGCTTGTCATGATTTTTGTGGGGGGAGCAGCCAAAATCGTCGCTGGGGCCAGGGATGGCTTTGGGGGCAGGCGGGATAGGAGCTGCAGAGCATCAGCGTGTAAAAAAACCCTCCACCGCATCCCGTCCCTGGCACCTTCTCCCCTTGGAAGAGCATCAACCCATAAATGTTTGAGCATCAACCCATAAATGTTTATGGGCTTTTGCCTTCCCCAGTATATATTTGTCTTTTGGAATAAAGGAGGGGAAAAAATATCTATATATTGCTCTTTTTTGTTTTTTAAATTCCATTTCACATTAAAGCTGAGGGTTTTTATGTCTCTGGGTACCTACCCTGGAGGGGATGGACCACGGGCAGCTGATGGGATGCTCATGAGAGGGTCGAGTCTAGAAGAGCTTTATTTGTGCAATTTCTTATTTTGAAGCAACCTGGAAAAAAACACCGAGCGAGCATTTCCTCGCTGATGCCTGGCTAGATAACCAGTGAAAGAGCCAGATTTTTTTTTTCAATGGGTTTATATTGTAAACTGTGGAGGGGGGGAAAAAATCCAACCCCTTTCTGAACGTCTTTTGCACGTCGCTGGTGAGGGTGCGCTCGCCTCGCTCCCAGGGGATGCGGGGACAGGCTGAACCCATCTTGCTTGCTGTTGAAATATTTATTCTGGCAGGGAGCAGTGAGCTGTCCTGCTCACTTGTTCCTCTCGCTGCAGCTGAAACTCGAGGGCAGCCTCTTATTCAACATCTTTAAAATGAAAAAAAAAAAAAATTGAAAAAAAAAATCAGTTATGACTTGGATCTTAAGTAAAACCACTTCAGAAGCTTAAAAATATTAGCTAGGCAAAATGATTAAGCAAGTGTGACGGGAACACATGCCGCTGTATTTAAGTTAGCCGCATGCAGTAGTTTCCTTTTCTCCCTTCGTTATTCTTTTAATTGCTTAAAAAAAGTCTCCTTTTGCTTCTGTACTGGTATCCTCTGGTCTTCGGGAGGTGGATGAGGGTAAAGGTGACTGCATCCCTCTCCAGGGCGGCAGAAGGGGATGCAAGACCACTAGGTGGGTGGCACTGGGATGCTCAGGGGGATGCTGGGGGAGTACCGGGGGGTACCAGGGTCTCCATGGGCAGGAGGCGTTAACCCTGGAGCAGCGACCGGCCGTGGATAAAGGAGCCCGGGGAATTCGCTTCGCTCCCCGGTGAGTCACGGTTCACCCTGGGCACGATGGAGGTTCGTCAGGGTGCCGAGCAATTAAAGCACCACTTGTTTGCGTTTTGTTTTTGTTTTTGTTTTTTTTTTCATTTATTTATTGTTTGAATAAAAGTTGCCATGACTGGCCCGTCGGGATGTTAGCTGCTTGCACAACGCTCAGAAGTAAATCAATCCATGTGAGTCTTATTCAGCTAGGGATAACTCCAATTTATGGCTTCCCTGTTTGTTTTAAGGGGGGGGGGAAAAAAAAGTTAATTTTTAATTCAAGTTGTGATGTACAAGTGTGAAAAGTGGTACTCGATGTCTGGGTGCATCTATGTGTGTTGGGATGGAGTTGAGGGTTACGTGGAACTGCCTTGTCAGGCTTAAGAAGGTAATTTTATCTTAAAAAAAAATAATTTATTTCCGACTCAAACGCTGTCTCTCTGGGTCTCTGCTCCACAGGCAAAAGTGTTAAAGCACCAGTGTCTGGGGCAAAATCGCTGCTCTGGTCTCCCCCTCTCCTGCTGCCCAGGGACGCTTTGTTCAGTAAGTAGGTATTTTATTACAAAAAATTGTTTTCACCATCGAGGGAGAAGCGAAACCACGGTGGGATGGTGCAGAGAGCCCAGTTGCTGTGCTAATTGGGTTGTTCTTCATTATCTGTCAGTGGGTGTGCTGGGGCTGGAGGCTGGAGGTGCGTCCCCTGGCTTGAGGGGCTGGGATTTGGGGTGAGGCTCATCAGGACTTGGGGTGACGCTGGCCCGGATTTGTGGCCCCCATCTCCTTCCCAGTGCATTTAGATCCATTGGGTTTTAGCTTGACCTTTGCATTTTAAAGAAAACTCCCTCCTGTGTTGCAATCTTGAAGCTTTTAGGGCTGTTGTGGTGCTGTGGAAGCAAAAGTGCTTTGTGCTAAGTGGGTCTTAAAAAAAACAAACCCCAGAGCAGTCAGCTCTTATTTTTCCATCCTGTTAATTTTCATCCTGACTTTCAGCAACAGTCAATAAAAAAGTTGGACAGAAGATAGCCTTTTTATTCTTTTTTTTTTTTTTTTTTTTTTTTTTTTAGCTGATGGTAAGATGCTAACTGCTGCTTTATGGAAAGAGCGAGTCAAAGCGTCTTCCCGTGGCTGCGGGGAGCAGAGGAGCTGCCACGGGAGGTTTTGTCCATGATCTTATCACCCCTTTCTGACCGTGGTGTAGTGTGATCTGTGGCTTAAAACTGCCATTTCAGTTCTCCCTCCTTCTTAAATCCTGTTGTAGAATCAAGCATGTGTGGTGTTTATTTTATATATTTAATATATTATCTATAATTTATATTTTTATAATTTTTAATATTTTTTCCTTTCTTCTTACCAGCTATTTGTGTGAAAGCCCCACCGTGTCTCTGGGTGGACACCTCCCCAGACCCTCCTGGACCTTCAAACCTTCTCCAGCAATTGCGTGGTGACAAGGTGAGACCCTCTCCAAGTCCTCCCCAGCCTTTCTCTTGCTGCCTCCCCCTTTCCCTCTCCCTTCCCACGAGGCCCCTGGGAGGGATCTGCGGCATGAACTTTCCATTTGGAGCTGGCAAATTCCTGGTATGCCGATTTCTAGGAAACGTGGCTCGGGATGGTGTGCTTGGTGAAACCCTAGCATGTGCGATACCTGTCTGTCCTCAGCCTGGGGTCAGACATCTGCATCCCATTCTCCGCTTGGAATTTTTCTCCTATTTTCTCCGGGCTGGAAGATAACAACATCTGTGTGGAGAGGGGATTGTTAAAAAAAAAAAAAAAAAAAAAAAAAGAATAATATAAATGGCTTGTTTTTATGGCGTGGATTTCTCTGCAGCGTGTGCTGGGGTTGCACGACGTGCATCCTCCCGCAGAAGAGGTTTTGAGGTTTTTTGTTTTTTTGCTTTTTGTTTTTTTTTAAATTGGTTGCAAAGATCATCGTTAGAAAGGGTTTTGGGTGAAGGGGGAAAAGGTTTTGAGATGCTCCCCTTGCTGGTTTTCCATGAGCGTGTTCCTGGCATCGCTTGCAGCCAGCCTGAAAAACAGGCAGCGGATAACGAAGGTGGGGGAAGACACCAGCCGCTGCCCAGCTTAAAAAAAGAAAGATACATGCCTTTTGTCAGACCTGCTTTTAAACAAAATAGACAAAAAACCACAGAATGGATATTTTCTGAAGCAGCAGCTGAATTAATGATTATATGGGAGTGCTAAAGGCAGGGACAAAGCTGTAGACGCTGCTGGCGACTTAATTGCTCGTGGGCATTGATCGTGGCTTCGTTTGCCCGAGGGTATCGGTCACAGCCTCTAGAGGAGGGGAGTGATGCTTGCAGCCACACTGGGGCAGAGGGTGACTTTGCAAGAGGGAAAGGTGCAGCTCTTGGTGCTTTTGGGCAATTCCAGGAGTTTATATTAATTCAGAGGGACACTGAGAGCAGGCGTGCGCCAGCACCTTGGGTCGGGATGTGCCGGCCCGAGCGAAGCACGTTGGGCACGTGTAGGAGTCCCCCGGACTCGCCAACCTCCTCCTTTGCTCAGCTAGAAGCTCTTTAATCTATTTCACTTTAATTAACACTGAAATAGTTGCACTTGGAGGAGAGGTTGTGTCCAGATGCGGAAACCTCTGGATTTTTAAGCTTGTTTATTATAGCTCTTAAATTACGGATTAAACAGCTAGAGTGAATTTTCAGATCATCCCACAGAGTGGGGGCAGATTAAAAGCAAACAAGTGAAAACCCCAAACCCTTTCCTTTGATGGTGAGGAATAACCTGGCCCTTTTGCAGGGGCTGTGGAGGGAGGAGGTGGCAGCTCTGGGTCCCTGCAGCCGCAACGTGCCCGGGTGGTGGCACAGACCAGACCCCGGTGTTGGGCTCAGAGCTTGAGCAGAGGCATTTTTGGGGTTTACAGGCTCCTGCAAGGGACTTTGCTTCAGGACGCGAAGAATCAAGCTGTGCTAAACTGCCCGAACCGTTCAAAATTGCCCCAAAACATGCAAAACCGCCCTGTTGCCTGTGTGCGCTTTTCCTGGGGTGTGCTCTGGATTTCTTTAATTGCCTTCCCATCGCTTTTATTCTCCGTGGATAGGAATCCCTTCCCTCTGGTTTGCCTCCAGCAAACTCTCAGTGTCAGCCCCTGGCTCCCTGGTATTTAAATCTTGGGACATCTCAGATATATTTCGTATATTTTTTTTTTCTTCCCTACAACTGTTTGTTTCAAATTAATTGGGATTTTGGACCCCAGCCAGCCTCCTCCTGCTGCTCCAAGCCGAAGATAAGCGGGAGCGCCACGAGCTTTTTCTCTAACCTAGTTGGAGCCGTTCTCGCTGGCCGGAGGAGTCTCGAGCTCTTTCATAACGTGGACCACAACGTTAATAGCCAGTCTTGTGGGCTTCATCCCTCCCACTGCTTCTGACGCAGAGCATCTCCCCTCCCGCTCGCCTTGGCCAGCTTCCCTGGATGACTCCACTAATTGCTTACGTAGAAAAAATAATGAGAAGGATGCGTATGATATATTTTTAGATGTCTCTTGGTGGGATTTAGCAACCGGCGAGCTGGAGCCAGCACCTCCCCATCCGTCCGTCTTCTGTGTCCTGGCGGTGGCTGCTTGGTGGACCTCGGGAGGTTCTGCCCTGGGAGGTGGCACTTCTTTTGCAAGCTGTTTCCCTTTATTTTGGGTCTTCTCCTGGTCCTTAATAAATGGGTTTTGGATGCTGTATCCCTGGTGCTGCACAGGATCTGTGCTGGGAAGCCCTGAGCCAGGGCATGGTGCTGGTGGTGTGCCCATGCCGTGATGGGCACCATCACCTCCTCACTCATCTCCAACATGATGACCATGGTGGTGGCAAGGCAGCGTAGATCATGGTGGCTTGGAGACCATCTCAGCACCCGAAGTAACCAACGGCAGGTTTTCCAACTTATAAATACCCACAAGATGACGAGTCTCACCACCAAAGTTGCCTTTTTTAGTGGGTTGTTTTTTGGTTTTTGTTTTTTTTTTTTCAGGTGTTCCCATCCGAAACCTCAGCAGAGCAGGGGAGAGGGAGCAGGCACAAAATCTCATTAAATACTACCCTGAAGATTCTGATAATTGGGCACTGCAGCAAGTAGTTCCCTTATTTTTTCTGCATGCTCCTTCCATTGCAGGGTTCTTTGTGTCTCGGTGGCTTCCTGTGCTGGGGGGCGGAGGGGGGCCGGGCTCCAGCTCTTCCCTTTCCACCCGGGTGCGAGAAGTGCAATTCTTCTTGCAGCACGACTTATCTGCCCTTGGAGCTGAAAACATCCTTCCTTTGCTCTTTTTTTTTTTTTTAATCCCCCGAATGAACAGTTTCTCCTGCTGGTTAACATCAGCTTCCACACCAAGGGCTGTGGGAAAGTTTCGCAATTAGAGTGGCTTTAATAGATCTGGTTTATGTCTTAAAAACCCCATCGCTTTCTAATTCTCCGTCACATGTTTCCTTGATTACGTGTGGCGCAGCAGCACGGCTACCAAAATAGCCTCACAGTCTGAAGGAAATCATCAGGAAATATGCTTTTCTTTTAAACCATGGGCAATTCTCTTTGCACCAGGCATCATTGGAAAAAGTCCGTGTTGTACTCAAAACCTGCCTTTTCTGGCACCTTGACTGCTCATGCGGTGATGTTGGGAGTGTGGTTTGTCCCCCCAAAATTTCTTCAAGTCTTGCTGTGGATTTTCTCTTTAGCCACCCAAATAGTTGGGATTCTTTTGGTGTTGGGTTTGCTTTAGTTTTTGGAGAAGATGCTGTGCCTTCAGGTGTCTCCATATGGGGTAATGCTTTGCTTGCCCCAGGCTTGGAGCCTGCTCTCTCCTTTTGGGGTGTTCTCAGGGTGGGGGCAAGAGAAAGCCAGGTTTGCCTGGGGTTGAGGTGCTGCTTTCCAAATAATAGAATCTCTCACAAATATGTAGTTCCTGGTGGAAAATAATAATACACTCTATAAAATAACTCAGAAGGCAAATGCTAGCCTGGTGCACAGATTTCTAGCACCTGTACCCAGGGGGTGCCCACCTCGACGTGAGCCGGAAGGCATGGGTGAAGCTTGGTGGCCATCAGCCCTTTGCTTCTTGCCCACGAGCACTTTCATCTCCCCTGGCTTTGGGGCTGCCCTCGATGCTGCCGACGTAGATTTAACCCCAGCCGGAACCACGCAGCTGCTCACTCAACTCCCCTCTCTTGGGATTGGGGAGAGAATCAGAAGTGTAAAAGTGAGGAAAAACTCGTGGGTTGAGCTAAAAACAGTTTAAGAGGTAGAGAAAAAGCCACACATGGAAGTAAAGTGAAGCAAGGAATTAATTCCCTGCTCTCCATCAACTGGCGGGTGTTCAGGGCTCTGTCACTTGGGAAGATGAACACCATATCTCCAAAATTCCCCCTTTCCTCCTCGTTCCCCCAGCTTTATACACTGAGCATGACATTCTGTGGCATGGAGTGTCCCTTTGAGCAGTTGGGGTCAGCTGTCCTGGCTGTGTCCCCTCCCAGTTCCTTGTACCCCCCCAGCCTGCTCACTGGTGGGGTGGTGTGAGGAGCAGGAAAGGCCTTGAGAGCTTATCAATAACCAAAACCACTGGCGCTATCCCAAAATTTTTCATCCCGTATCCAGAACATTGCCCTGCACCAGCTGCTAGTAAAAAAGTTAACTCCATCCCAGGTGAAACCATGAGAGATGGGTTTCCATGCCCATCCTGCCTCAAAGTAGGTGCTGGGCAGAGCGTCATGGCAGAAGATGCGGGTGGTTTAGGTGCAGCACCCTGAGAAGAGTTTCCACATCTCGCCAGGTGTCAGGAGTCGGTCACCTGGCACCCTTGTTACCTCCTTTTGGGTTTGGGAGCTTTTTTGGGTAAAACTGGATGGGGCAGCCTCTGAGGTTGCCAGGGCCACCTCCCGGGGTGCGGCGTTGGCCTAGGGAGGCTGGAGGTGAAGGTTGGGGACCCCCAGTAGCATCCCTATCGCTGTGGCCGGATGAAGCCGTGGGGCTGTCCCCTGGTGATGGGCAAGGCTGGTGTCATGGTGTCACACATCAGGGTTTCCTGTGCCCTGTGGTCCCTGGGAAGGGATTTTCCACTTGAGATGTGCTCAGTGCTTCCTGCTGCTTATTTTCCTCTTAACCCTTTCCTCTTCCACCCCCTCCCGGGTTCCTGATGGGGTGCGTGCTGTGTCTCCCCAGGTCCAGGGCTTATGCGAGGAGACCATGACCACTGATGAGGCCACCAAGAGCGAAGGGGAGGTGCAGGCAGCGGCTCTGGCCGAGCGCGGGGAGGACATCACGCCAGCTCGAGACCGAGGGGTCCTGAAGGTGAGGGGGGCTGCCGGGGGCAGGTCCTACCTTTCTTTCTGCATCTTGGGGTGCAGGGTCACATCAGTGAGTTGCGTCCCCAGCCCTTGGGGTCAGGTAGTACTTCCAGGACTGATTTTTTTTTGTTATTGTTGTATTTGAAAGGCAAAGGAGGTGAGCATCACTTGGACTAAAGCAGGATGGAGCGGTGTTTAAGAGTGATGGGTTCAGGCTGCTCAGTGAATTTTGCTGCTATTGTGTTTCCTAATCAGATTATTAGCTGTAAATCCACAAAGCATTTTTGTATGTGACTCACAGACATTAGAAAGAGCACATTACTGAGGTCATCCCGTCTGCTCCACAACCCCTTTTTTCATATTCAGGGCCGTTTCTGGAGAGTTCTGCTCTCCAGCGCTTGCTCTTCTCCAGTTGAATAGGACCTTTCCTCTAAGAATAGCATCCTCCCCTGCTCCATCTTCGGCTCGAGAACTGCTTGTTCCAGGCTGTAGCATTCAAAAAAAAAAAAGAAGTGTTGACAAGAGGCGAGTAGTGAAATGACACACCCCTGCGAGTAAAATGCGTACGGGCAGAAAGCGAGAGTAATTGCCTTCGCTTCGGGTTTCGAGCGGCGGTGTTTATCCAGACCACCTCCGCAAAGCACGGGCAGGTCTCTGCTCCCAGCCCTGTCCCGTGCCTCCGGTTCGGGGGTTATTTTTAGGGGCTGATGGAAGGACAAATCGAATGACTCCCCCTCAGGCCTTTCTTTGGTTTAGAGCAGCACTGGGGTGTACATATGCATGTGTATATCTATTTATATATATTTGCATATATATATTTTTTTATATATATTTGCGTGTGTGTGTATACATATGGGTGTGTATAGATAATATGCATGTGTGTGTATATATAAAAATACATATATGTGTGTTTATCTCTCTGTATATCTATTTCCATATGTGTCCTTAGCTGTCCCATGGCCTCCCTTCTCACGGCCGCTTTCTCTGTCTCTTAGATAATTAAGCGACCCGGGAGCGAAGATGAGTCTCCCATGATCGGGGACAAGGTTTACGTCCACTACAAAGGCAAACTGGCCAATGGTAAAAAATTTGACTCCAGCCGCGATCGGAACGAGCCCTTTGTCTTCAGCCTGGGCAAGGGTGAGCCTGGTCCAGGGGACCCATCCATGGGGATGCTCGAGGGTGGGCTGCTCCTGGGGAGCTGTGGTGCTCGAGGGTGGGATGTTCCAGGGGAGCTGGGATGCTGCTGGGGGCTGGGATGCTGGAGGGTGGGATGCTCCTGGGTAGCTGGGATGCTCGAGTGTGGGATGCTCCTGGGGGGCTGGGGTTCTTGAGGGTGGGATGCTCCTGGGAGGTAGGACCCTGATGCAGGACAGATAGATGATGTCAGCCCTGCCTTAAATAACTTCTAGAGGTGGGTTTTTTGGGGGTGCCATCCTTGTAGCACCCAGGCTGGAGTTTTTATTGCCGCTTGCTCCCACCAGCCTGATGTCTGCCTCTCTCCTAGGTCAGGTAATCAAGGCATGGGACATCGGGGTGGCTACCATGAAGAAGGGGGAGATCTGCTACTTGCTCTGCAAACCTGAGTATGCGTACGGCTCTGCTGGCAGTGCCCCCAAAATCCCCTCCAATGCCACCCTCTTCTTCGAGGTACGTACCGCCAGCACGTGGATGAGCTTGCTCCCTTTCTGCCTTGCTAGCCAGCTCAGACATAAAAAAAACCCCAAAAATTAAACCCCACCACCAACAACAACAGAAAAAAAAACAACCCAGCCTGAATTCCTGAAACGTGTCCCTCTGCTCCAGGAACAGCTGCCAGGGTTTTCTCAGAAATGTGTGTCTGAGCTGGGAGGCTGGGACTGAAACTCCGGCTGGGGAGAGCCCCGGTGCCAGGGGGTGGGGAGCGGGCAGATTCCCCATTTTAAAAATGTACATGGGAAGGAGAAAGCGGCTGGGAAATGCCTCCGGGTGCTAAAAAACGATTAGTGCCGCGGGGCTGGAAGGAAAGCCAAGGTTTTGGCACCATGCACTGGCCAGGCAGGGCCTGTCGGGACACAGCGGTGGGGAGGGAGGAATGGGTCTGTCCTAAATTAAGGCTTAGTCCTTCCAAGTCCAGCGGGGACTAAGCTGTGGGTCAGAGCTGGTCAGAATAAAGGGGACACTCCTGCCCACGCTGGTCCCGGGCAGCTTTCACAGCATCTTCCAGCACCGGCCGTGTTGTACCCTTACAGGCTTAATAAACTTATTTTTTTTTACTGTTACTTTGTGTTACGCTTCAGGTACTGGATGTGTCCCAATTTCTAATAAATCGGGTGTATTATGCTGTGGCTTGGAGCTGGCTTTTATGGGCAACTTCTGCTCGTCAGCTGAATGGAGAATTAGCTGGCTTGGCTCTCCAGCCGGAGGATGAACTGCTGCTTTGTGGCATTTCTGTTGTTTTTCTCCTCTCCTTTCCCCCTCCCTGAGCCCTGCCCACCTTTTCTTTATTAGTGTTACTTTTTTTTTTTAAATTTTTTTCTTTTTTTTAGGTCGAGCTGCTTGACTTCAAAGGCGAGGACTTGTTTGAGGATGGAGGGATAATCCGGAGGATTAAGAGGAAGGGAGAAGGTTACTCCAACCCTAACGAAGGTGCTACGGTGGAAAGTGAGTGTGGGTCCCTAGGTGGTGGGTGGGGGGCTGAAGGGGTGACCCTGCCCTGGAACCACCCCCTAGAAGGAGCTGTGGGCACTGTCAGTGGCCGTGTGTCATGGTGGGATGCAGGTACATCCAGCCCGGACGGGATGGAGAGGGGCTGGGAGAGCAGCGGTTCTCTGCCCACCTGGGGATGCTGCTCCTTGGCACAGCCCCGGGGGTGGCTCTGCCAGAGCTACTGGCCAGGAGGGTGGACTGGAAAACCTCAAGCCAGGGGAGCAGCCAGCCCATGATGGAGTGACCACTCGAATACAACCTGCCCTCTGTTTTCTTAGTCGCTTGGCAAACACATCCCTGCCAGCCCCGGTGCTGCTCAGCCTGGGGCAGGGGAGGATGGACGGAGCAAACCCCACCAGGTTTTTGGGGCTCTGCCGTCTCCTCCAACCCTTTGGCATCCTTTGCAGTGCCCAAACCGGCTGCCAAAACCCACACCAGCTCTGTCTTGCCTCGAAAGCATCAGTAGCCGGGACATCCTCCCTGGATGGCATCCCTTGCCAAGCGTTTTGGGCACCAGCACAAGAGCTCGGCAGCTTCTTTGGCCTCCTTGTTCCTGCAGTGATTGTCGTTTTGGTGGGGTTTATTGCAGCTGCTGCAGAATTGCTTTTCCTCCCCCTGCAGCCAGAGGATCTGCTGCTGGTGGAGGGGGAAAGGAAATGAATACAGAGGGTTTGCTGAGGCCGGGGTGGTCTCAGCCGATGCCTGAGGATGATGAACTCGGGTCCTGTCATGCTTTTCCCATTCTGGCCAGCAGGCATTTAGCAGAGCTGGATGGGGAAGGCCAGGCTCTTTTTTTTTTTTCCTTTCCAAGAACCACTCGGCCACAGACACGGAGCTCACTCCGTACGGGAGGCATTTACTTTCTTTTCTCCCTTATAGAGCTTCCGTACGCAAAGGTTAACTCCCTTTAGTGGAGGAGAAATTGGATCTGAGCTGTGACAGCTCATAAAGCTCGCCGCCTTGAACGGCTGGTTCTTCTAAAAAGGCTTTTTTTAAACGAAAAATGAGTTTTTGACTCAGACTCGACTGTCTGCCTCTCCTGCAGTGAGCATCGTAGCTGGGGACCAGCTGCAAGCCGAGCTTCAAGCCGGCTCTGCTACCCTAAAGATTAAACTAAAAGACTAAATATAATTGAAATCATCATGGATCCAGCATTCCTCTTTATTTTGACTAGGTCTGAGGGTGATACAGCCAGCGCTGTGCCCAAGGAGAGCCCAGGTCCCTCTGTGGCTGTTCCCTTTGCAGCTGGAGTTTTCTGGGTGCTTTAATGGCTCAGGAGGGGGTTGAGGTGGGGGGGGACACATGAGCCAGGAATTCTCTCTCTGCAAGCACATAAGGAGCCAAATAGTGATGCTCCTCGTATGCCTGATGCCCCCCCCAGAGCTGCTGCTTCACCTCTTTCAAAGAGAAGCAGCCGTTGGAGCAAAGAACACGTGGGGTCAAAATAACGGAGACGGGTGTCCTCGGAGGTGATCCCGTGTCACTTGTGTGGGGCAGAGATCAGGAATGCTGGCTGATCCCACTGGCAGACCCCCTGCCCTGCCAGACGCTCCCTCTCCCCCTGCAGCACTGAATTCCTTTGGACCTATACATCCCTGTATATCCCTATACATCCCGGGATCGGAGACCCTTAGGTACATCCCCATGAAAGAGGATGGGGTGGAGCAACACCAGGCAACCTGGCAGCCTCACAGCCAGGATTTTGGGTAGGAATAGACTTTTTTTTAAAAAAAAAACAACAACGCAGTGCTATTTAGGGTGGGCACTGTGCTGGGGATGGCACAACAGCCTGGGGACAACACAGCAGCCTTGGGGACAACACAGCAGCCCACCCCAGCAGCCCACCCCAGCAGCACGGGGACCTGGCATCTACCCAGGGGAGCAGCGATGGTTTATCTCAGCCATGTGTTTGGGAGAGGCATCGCCGCTGGAATTAGGCTGGAAGAAACCAGGCTTCCAGGAGCGAGCATCTCCGAGGCTGGAGTTTTGAATGCGTTTTGATAAGTTTAAAATTTTACAGACCCCAATTCGCAGTTCCGGTCCCCAAAACACGGGCTGCAATCGAAATCTGGCATTCCAGCTTTTGTTACAACCTTCCCCCCCCCCGCCCTCCT
The DNA here is from genome assembly GCF_001431845.1 of Calidris pugnax. Classification (NCBI taxonomy): domain Eukaryota; kingdom Metazoa; phylum Chordata; class Aves; order Charadriiformes; family Scolopacidae; genus Calidris; species Calidris pugnax. The sequence goes on along the minus strand of NW_015090982.1, from coordinate 1,576,977 downwards.
CCTCCTCCTCCTCCGTTTTTAATCTGAGTACAAATTGCTGTCAGCACATCAAGTTCGTGTGCCAGCCGCACTCGGTACACTCTGTTCTCAGCTCTTCAAAAACAAAATCGCTGCAGGCACCGAGAGAACAATAAGTCAGGGCTGCAACCGGAGTGATGTTCCTTCGGCGGCTTTTTTTTTTTTTCTTTTTTTTTTTTTTCCCCCTGTAATCCAAGAGCAACTGCAGCCAGCTGACCTGCTCCTGGAAACCCGAGCAGAGATTTTTCTCCCCCCTCCCTCTTTGCCCGGTGTGTTTTATGGGCAATTAAGATAGAGTGAAACTTTCCTCAAAGGGTTGGAGTGCAGCATCCTCCTCTGCCTCCTGTTTTAAAGTGAGATCTTCTTTTTGTTGTTGTTGTTTTTGGGGTTTTTTTTGGTTTTTTTTAAGCGGGATCTTCCTCCCAGCATTGCACTGGGGACAGAGGAGCCTGGGAGAACTGCTTCTGGGGTCTGGGATTGTGGATCCACAATCACTGGGAGCACGCAGGGAGATGTCACAGTGCTGGGTTTCCTGTATTTTAGGCTGGATTTTCTGCTTTCCTGTGCTTAAGGAAATAGCCAGCTTGGGTTTGGGTGGTGCAAAAAGCAGAGCTCAGCCCCGGAGCAGCTGGATTTGCCTTTTATCCTTGTCCTGAGCTGGGTGAGCATGCACCAGCTTGAGTTTCGTGGTCACTGCACGTTGGTGATGGATGCAGGATGTGTCCTAAGGACCTGAGCATCCTCTGCTCTGCCTTGAGTCCCAGTGTGGCATCCGTGGCAGGAGGGGGGGTGACAAGGCAGAGCACAGTGTCCTGTCTCCGCAGTGGGGAGAGAATTCGGCTGTGTCACAGTGGGGTTTAATGGACCTGCCCTGGGAACAAAGGAACTCAGTCGATGCGTCTCATCCCAGTGACTTTTGGTGTGTCCTGGGGAAGGGAAATGTCCGTGGGGCAGAGATGGGCAGGTTTCCTTCAGCCTGGACCCCCTCAGCTGCGCCTTGCGCTCACCTCCCACCACCCGGGGCGAGATGCGTGGTGCCCCCCAGTAGCTGGAGTCACATCCTGCAGCTCCACACGGTGCTGGGGGGGCTCTGAGAGCAGCCCCCGGCCTCGAGGGTGGGTTTCCTTCCGAGCACCCCTCCTCTCCCCCCTCCAGCAGCACTCGCACTGGCAATGTCTCCTCTCTCTGCTCTGCAAAAGTAAAGCTCATGTCCTTCCAGGCTGCACAGCTGTGGCGCCTACCATGATTTTTTCCTCTTCAAATTAGCTTTTTTTGTTTGTTTTTACTTTTTTTTGCATAGGAGTTCCTTATTAAATTGCTTTTACTTTATACCTCCCTGCACGTGTATGCCCTGTACCCTGCGAGCAGGGAGCAAAGAACATAAAACTGTCCCCAAAGCCTTGGAACATCTTCAGGTTTGAATAAATAAAGAATAATCTCGCTGTGGAAACCCAGCCAAGGAGTACCAGGTGGTGAATGTGCCAGGTACCCGGTGTCCGCTCTGGCTGCTTTTCTGCCAGCGTCTGGGGCTGGAACAGCACGGTTATTGGTTGAAAAATAAAAAAAAAAAAAAAATGTTTATCTTGTACTTTGAGTTCTTAGAGGCAGGAGAACATAGCCTTGTTGTGGAGGTAGGAGGCGAGGCGGTATAGCGCTGTATAGGAGGTTTGTAATCGCCGTGATAAACTCCGCGTGGCGGCGTGCCAGGAGCAATATCCAGTTCCAGTAAGACTTGACTCCTGCAGTTGAGCGCGAGGGGAACATATTAGTCACGATGTTTATCTGTTGTCTGGTCCTTGGTTAGACGAGATAGGCCTGTCCTGCTTTCCAGCAATGCTTCCAAGCTCTCCCCATCCCTCCCTGCTCACCCGGGGCTCCTTTGCTCCCCCCAGCCCCGTGTCTTCCCCCCTCTGGGGCTGGAGGCTTTGCTGGATTTTGGGAGATTTGATGAGATGTTTGACGAGATGCTTTATTTGGAGCCCACCTTGTCTTGGTGGCTCTGGGTGTGATCGTACCCCATCCCTTCTCCCCCCCTGCAGTTCACCTGGAAGGATTCTGCGGCGGCACCAGGTTCGACTGCAAAGATGTCAAGTTCGTGGTGGGTGAAGGGGAGGACCATGACATCCCCATTGGCATCGACAAAGCCCTGGAGAAGATGCAGAGGGGGGAACACTGCATCCTCTACCTCGGGCCACGGTAAGGAGCATCCACATGGGGATCCCGTTGTGTTTTAGGCTTTCAGCATCTAAGGTTGTTTCAACGCTGGTGGAAGATGATGATCCCAAAAATAGGACTCTCCAGAAGAGCTTCGGGTTAGCAATGCCAGCAGGGATGGCAAGAGTGACTGGTGATATATAGGCAGGAATCTTGGGATGCTTTAAAAATCAGGTAAAAGGGTTTTATCCGGGTCCTGTGGCTGAAAGGGAAATCGTCTCCCAGGGCTGGGTCCTTAGACTGGAGAGAAACCTGTATAAAAAGATGGATTTGATGAAGCCGGGAAGGATGATTCCCAGTATATAATGCATAGTATTAATTAATGTTATATATAACGTTATATGTAACACACACATGTGTATATATAACTTATATAGCATTGTATATAATTTTAACAGTATATAACGCATTAGATATCTTTGCTTGCAGAGAATAACATCACCCTGGTCCCAAAATGTTAGAAAGCTGCAGAGCTGGGTGTGAAACTGGAATTAACAGCCTGGGTGTGTGTTTCTGGCGAAACGCAGCCGAAATCAAGATTTGCCCCCGTCCCCCTCTGACAGCCTCTTGCTGCCTTTGCAGGTACGGCTTTGGGGAGGCGGGGAAGCCGAAATACGGGATCCAGGCGAACGCGGAGCTGGTGTACGAGGTGACGCTGAAAAGCTTTGAGAAGGTGAGGGCAGGAACACGCTGCTCCCTCCCCGGGTCCCTTCGCAGCGTCCACCCTTTGTCCCTGGCGTGGCTGCAGCCCCGGCCCCTGCTGAAGTGGATACGTCACCAAGGATCTCTGTGTTCTTAATTTGTTCTTCTCTGTTGGTTTGTTTTATTTTTCTGGCCTGGGTCCAAGGCTGGTTCTCTTATTTGTTCTTAGCCTTGTTCATTTTGTACTTTCTTTTTTTATTTTTTCCCTTTTATTTATTTTTTTCTTTTTATTTCTTTCCCTTCTGATTTTTTTCTTTTTCTTTTTTCTCTTTTTGTTTTTATTCTTTTTTCCTTTTTGTTGTTTTTCCTTTTTTTTTCCTTTTTCTTTTTCCTTTTTTTTTTCCTTTTAATTTTTCCCCCTTTTTTTTTTTTCCCCTCCGGGCTGTACAGATACACGTTAATGTCTGGCCAGCTGGCCCCAAGGAGCTCAGCAGGCACGCTGAGCTGGCTGTGCCTGTGGGGATGCTGGGGTTGGGATACAGGAGATGCCCACGGGATGGGGCAGGTGCTGCTGTGCTACATCCCCAGCTGGGTACCCTCCCCACCCCATCACCCTGGCTGGAGCAGGACTGAGCAGGGAGACCCTGCACCCCTCTCTGCTGGGGGATGTCTTCTCCCCCCCTCCTCTCCCCTTTTTGGGGTTCATTTTTTGTTGGATTTTTCTATCCTTGTGGGGTTGCGCTGGACAAACCACCTTGTTCAGGGTGAAGTCCCAGATCTGGTGGGAGTTTCTCTGTTGTAAAGGGCTTGCCCTCAGCTCCAGGTCTGCATCCCGGGTCTGCTCTGGGTGTTTGCTCTTCCCCAGCCCCTCAAATGAAAAAAGCTGCTGGAAGAGGTGGGATGGTGTGAACCTCATCATGTACAACCAGTCCAAGTGCAAGGTCCTGCACATGTCTTGGGGCAACACCAAGCCCGGATCCAGGCTGGGCGGAGAATGGCTGGAGAGTAGCCCTGAGGAGAGGGACTTGGGGGTGTTGGTGGGTGAGAAGCTCCACAGGTCCCAGCAACGTGTACTGGCAGCCCAGAAAGCCCCCCTCCAAGTGCTGCCTCCAGCTCTGGGGCCACCAACAGCAGAAGGACATGGAGCTGTTGGAGCAGGGCCAGAGGAGGCCACGGAAATGCTGGGAGGGCTGGAGCCCCTCTGCTGTGAGGACAGGCTGAGAGAGTTGGGGGGGGTCAGCCTGGAGAAGAGAAGGCTCCAGGGAGACCTTGGAGCCCCTTCCAGTCCCTAAAGGGGCTCCAGAAAAGCTGGGGAGGGACTCTGGATCAGGGAGGGGAGCCCGAGGATGAGGGGGAAGGGTTTGACACTGAAAGAGGGGAGATGGAGCTGAGCTGTGGGGAAGAACTTGTTTGGTGTGAGGGTGGTGAGAGCCTGGCCCAGGTTGCCCAGAGAAGCTGTGGCTGCCCCATCCCTGGAGGGGTTCAAGGCCAGGTTGGAGGGGGCTTGGAGCAACCTGCTGTGGTGGGAGGTGTCCCTGCCCAGGGCAGGGGGTGGCACTGGGGGGGCTTTAAGGTCCCTTCCAACCCGAACCATTCTATGATTGACCCTCATTAAGGAGCAGTCCTAGAAAGCCGTGTGGTGCTGCTGTGTTCCACTGGGATTGCTCTGACTGTTTTTTTGCAGGCCAAGGAGTCGTGGGAGATGGACACCAAAGAGAAGCTGGAGCAGGCTGCCATCGTCAAGGAGAAAGGCACGATGTACTTCAAGGTTTGTAAATTAGAGGATGGCGGAGGCAGGGCAAGGAGCTGGTAATAAATTTGGGGTGACTCTTGGGTACACAGCTGGGCAGTTACCAGTGTTGGAGAAGCCGTGTCCCCCCAGACAGCACTGGGAAAGGCGAGTCCTGCCCGTCCTCTGCCTTTTTCTCACACCCTGAGATACCTCCTCCTCTCCTGGCATTGCCTTGCCCTCGTGCACTCCCTGCCGAGCGGGATGGTAGATCGGGCGCTTCCCAGGGGTGGATGTGGCCAGGGCTGATGCTGAGGAGCTTTGGGGTTCCTCATGCCAGGCTGGGTCATCCCAGTCCTTCTCTGCTCTGCACAGAGGAGAAATGCAAGCTCTGCCATGACTTCTCACAGCACACCAGCAGCTCCAGCCAAGCCCCGGTGTGTTTGTAGGTATTCGGCATCCCCTTTTCATTCATTGATTTAACACACCACATTAAACCTGTAACGTGTTTGCAGGACGTTTCGGGAGCAGACCGGGTGTTGTCGGCGCGGGTTCCTCTAGCCTCTTCTTCTTTGCTCCATCCCAGGAAGGCAAATACCTGCAGGCGGTTATCCAGTATGGGAAGATCGTGTCCTGGCTGGAGATGGAGTACGGCTTGTCTGAGAAAGAGTCGAAAGCCTCCGACTCCTTCCTCCTGGCTGCCTTCCTCAACCTGGCCATGTGCTACCTGAAGCTGCGAGAGTACGCCAAAGCCGTCGAGTGCTGTGATAAGGTAGAGGCGCACAAGCCCTGGGGATGGGAGCATGCTCTCCTCCTGCTTGTTTTCACTAGGAGTTTTGGGGTTTATTTTTAAATTTCTTTTCGTACAAGAAGCCATTTCCAAGTGGCAGTTGGATGGTGGCATCCCTTCTCTGCACCTCGGGAGTCTCCACGGGCGCTGTGTTCTCAGAGACTGTGGGAGGAAAAGTGCTTTTTGGAGTTCAAAATCCACCTGGGCATGAGCTCACAACAGCTTTTCTTCCCAAGCCAGATCCACGTGGATGGATTCTGCACGGTCTGACAGCCGTAGGATGCTGTTTGGGTCTGCCCGGGCTGGATCTGGGCGCTGGGTGCAGTCTCTGCTGGAGCTGCAGCGTCTCCGTGTCCATTGAGGGCTGGGAGGGGCTTTGCCATTCCCTAAAAGTTCTGCAACTTTGTCTTTGTCACAGACTGTTAATTCTTCTGCAGAAGGCTTAAATTTAAGTGTCTTACATATGGGAAATATAGTAAAGCTAGTTGCCTTAATTTAAAAGTGAATCATCTCTGAGATGCCCAAGTGGCTTTTACTAAAGGAAAATAATGTCATTGCTAAAGCAGGGAGACAAAACCACATTTAATCCATCAGCTCCTTTGCCTCCCAGCTCCCCATGCTCCTCTGGGCTCAGATTTAGTGTTTACACTCAATTTCTTGTCTGTGGGTTTGTCTCCCACCGACTCAGCCACTCTCGAGGGCTTTTGAGCAAGGAGAAGTAACTAAACTGTATTAATGACGCGACAACTGCTGATGGAGACAAGTCAATTCTTGTCGAGCAAGATGCAGGTGCTCTGGAGACTTGAAGCCACCTCGTCCTAATTTTGGCAGATTTAACAAGGCTTTGACCATAAGGGAATCTTTTTGGGGAGCCCCAAGATCCATGGGGGTCTGTGTGTTTCCAGGCACTGGGACTGGACCAGGACAACGAGAAGGGCTTGTACCGGAGGGGCGAAGCCAGGTTATTGATGAACGAGTTTGAGCTGGCAAAATGTGACTTTCAAAAAGTGCTGGAAGTGAATCCGCAGAACAAAGCAGCGAAATCCCAGATCTCCGTTTGCCAGAAAAAAACAAAGGAGCACAACGAGCGGGACCGGAGGATCTACGCCAACATGTTCACAAAGTTTGCAGAGAGGGATGCAAAGGTGCGTGTTGCCCGTTTTTGCCCATCCAGCAGGTCCCGCTGAAGGATGCTCGAGAGGGTTTGTGATGAGAAGAGATGGGTTAAAACCAAGTAAATTATAAATGAGGTTCAGGATGGAGAGAGAGAGGATGCTGCAGTGGGAAGAAGCGGTGTATTTCTTGGTCTCTGTGCTGCCATCGTGCTCAGTCATCAATAAAAGTATCTGCAGTGCGAGCTCCCCAGGGCTGATGACAGGGTTGGCGTTTGTGCTTAATTTTGCTTTTCCCAGCTAGTGACCGTTGATGACCTCCTGGTCACTGGTAAAATGAAATGTCATCCTGTCTCTGGCAAGGCCAAGGGTATTTTGAGACATGATGGTATGGATTTCCTGAAGCTGGTAAGGCAATACCTGCTCCCCTGCTCGTACGGAGCGATTGCTGTGTGGTCACAAGGCTCTCATCCAAAATTCCTCTCAACAAAACCCGGTGTTCTGTAACGAGAGAGGACACGGCTTTGCAAGTTGTCCGTGCGGGTCATTTTTAGCATAATCTTCTGAACCAGTGCCTGGGGTTGAGGCTGTGGAAGAAGTGAGTGGGCCCTGGGGTACAGCGTGCTGGGGTCACCGGCTCGGGGCAGGGAGCAGAGCCGTCCCAGCCGGCTGCTGGCACTGTTGGCTCATGCAGGTGGCCGTGATGGGGACAGTCACTGCTGGAGCAGATGTGAAGGCTCTGCCGAGCCATAGTGCTCCTCTCCTGCACCCACGGCCAGGTGTATGGCTGCACCCGTGGCTCAGTCCCGTATCTCTGCTCAGATGCTGCTGCCTTAGAGAATCATAGAATCCTCTGGGTTGGAAGGGATGTTTCAGATCAATAAGTCCAACCATCAGCCCAACACTGCCCAAACCACCACTAACCCATGTCTCTCAGCACCATGTCTGCCCAGCTTTTAGATACCTCCAGGGATGGTGACTCCACCACATCCCTGGGCAGCCTCTTCCAAGGCTTGACAACCCTTTCTGTGAAGAAATTTTTCCCAGTATCCATCCTAAATGTCCCCTGGTGCAATTTGAGGCTGTTTCCTCTTGTCTCATTGCCTGTTACTCAGGAGAAGAGACCGACCCCCCCCCCGGCTACACCCTCCTTTCAGGGAGTCACAGAGAGCAAGGTCTCCACTCAGCCTCCTTTTCTCCAGGCTGAACATCCCCAGCTTTCTCATCTGCCCCTCATAAGTTCTCCAGACCTTTCTCCTTGTGCTCCAAGCCCCCTCCAACCTGCCCTTGAGCCCCTCCAGGGATGGGGCAGCCACAGCTTCTCTGGCCAACCTGGGCCAGGCTCTCACCACCCTCACACCAAACAAGTTCTTCCCCACATCTCAGCTCCATCTCCCCTCTTTCAGGGTCAAACCCTTCCCCTTCATCCTATAGCTCCCCTCCCTGGTATCTACACTCCCTTTCCAACTCCGATTGCTTTATTTTCTATTTTCTAGGAAGCAGCTAGCAAAACCGGTGTCGAAAAAGCAGCGGAGAAAGCAGCTTGTGAAAAGGGACCCAAAACTCCCAGTGCTGAAGACAAAGAGGGTGAAGGACACGTATGATGGAGGAGGAGGAAGGGAAGGGAGAACCTCCTGCCCTTGGCCCGCTCAGAAAAAGGTTGCTGCCAGACCTCGGGACTCGCCAGTGTTTTCTTGTAAAGCTTGTTACAGTTCGTGTGATTGTGGAAGCAAAAAAAAAAAGCGCCTCGCCAAGAAAAAGAACCGTGTCCCACCACCCTGGGTGCGCTCGGGGGCAGAGCGGGAGCAGCGGGACGCTGTGGGACCACCGCACGTGGAACAAATAGCTTTTAAACGGAGAAAAAGAGAGAGAGAGAAAGGAAAAAAAAAATAAATAAAAATTGAAACTCTTGGCTCTTGGGAGGTTTCCGTAGACAGCTCGTCCCGGCTCCCTCGGCTTCGTGGCGGCTGCCGGCGCAGCATCCCGGCTCCTCCGAGATGAGGTGGGATGTGGGAGATGCTTCTTGGTGGCTGCGGTGCTGCCTCCCGTTGTGTCCGGCACACGACGGCGCTGGGGCCAGCCCCGGGAGCCTCCGCCAGCCCCCGACACAGAGGGGACCGCCACCGGTGGGCTGCTGGAGCCCCCAGGGCCAGCTAACGGGGACCCAGCACCGCACAACACCCCGTGCTGGGTCACCCATGGGTGCTCACTGGCTTTGGGTGGGGGGGAATTGGTTTTCTCTCCTGGTGGCTTCTTGCTGAGGCGGGGTGAGGACCCACATCAGCTCCGCTGCAGCCCCCTCAGTGTAGGGATATAATTTGCCTTTAAAGCTTTTTTTTTTGGTGGTGGGGGGGGAGAATTTTATCTTTTGAAGAGCTGGTTTCTGTTTCCTCGGAGGGCAAAAGCCTCCTGTCCAGCTCAGCTGCTCGCAGGCGCTCAGTGGGGAGCCTGCACCCCATCCCTCTGCTTCCATCTTTAAATGGAAGTTTTATTGCTTATTTGAGGTTCACATGGGGGGGGGGAAGGGACAAAAAAAAATTGAGCAGGTTGGCATATTGCAGTTCAGAAAGTGAGTGGCTGGGTCTGAGTTGGTACCGTGGGTTTACAGCTCATCACTGGGCAGTTTTCCTGTGGCACTTGCTGCCGTGGGGAGGGGGGGGACCCCAGTGGGCCTGGGGGGCATCGTGTCCCCCCCACTGGTGCTGCTGCCACCTCAGGCATTGTCCCCCTCCATCCTAAAGGGAGGCTGTCACTACCGTGTGAGAACAGCTTTCTGGTTGTTATTTTTCCTGTCTGGTCTTTGTAATACCCCTTTTTTGGGGCTTGAAAATAAACAACTGAAAGAAAGAAAGAAAAAAAAAGAAAAAGTGCTTTTTCTCTGGATCCTGCTCAGCAAAGGGGGTGGCTGTGGGGAGGATGTGTCTGATCTCCTCTGGGTGGAGATGCCCCCGCTCCAGCAAGGGGTTCGTTAAGGAATTATTGGTGTCCCCAAGGACCAACGCTGCCCCTATTTATCAGCATCTTTGTTCCCTGGAGAGCTGGGGAAGGGCTGTGCTTTGGAGATGCCTGGGCTGAGGGGTGCTACTTGGGGCTCTCAGGTGATTTTCCAGCCCGGGAGGGGTTATCCTGATGCTCTTTTTTATTATTTTGGGGGTGTCCTTGGGAGGGGGGGCACCTGGGTGGGTGGAGGAGGCATTTATGCCCCTTGGCTGAGGGTGCAGAGGGAGCAGAGCCATTGGGGACAGCGGGTCTGCTTGTCCCTCTCTTACCCCCACCACTGCAGTCTTGGGAGGATAAACCAGATTTGGTTAAAATTCCTCCTCTCTAGTCCATCAGGTGGTACCCAAAGCATCATTTCTCAAGCTGCTCCATCTGTTCATCCAGGTCTCTGGTTTTAAACCACCCCTGGGGTGTCTTGTTGCCGGCAAAGCATCCCGGTGGGTGCTGCGAGACCCAGGGGCTCTGCAAAGAATTGGCTTTTCCTTTCGTACAGGCAGGTGGAAAAAAAATAAGTCATTTGGGGGCAGCCCAAGCCACTAAAAAAAAAAAAAAAAAAAACAACAAGAAACCAACTTGTTTTGCAGTTTCTGGGCTTTCCCCCTATTTTTAAGTAGATTTTTTGGTTTATTTCGGTGTGGTGCTTTTCTTCCCCTTTGAAGAGAAATTAAACTCGGGCAGGTGATGAGCTGTGGTTCAGAAATTAAGGGGGAAACTGGGAGGATTTGGCAGTGAAGGGGGGTTTGGGGTGTCTTGCCCAATGGTGGGCTGGGCAAGGCCGAGAGTCCGGTGGGGGTCATTGGGGCAACTGGGCTAGTCTGGCTTTGCAACTGGAGAGCATCTGCAGGCAGCCTTCGGAGGGGAATATGAAAAGCTAAATATTAATTGCTGTTAATAAGGAGGTGAGGGGGGAGCAGAGTGTGAAACCCATCACCCAAAGGGACATATGGACACGGGACCAGGGTTGGAGCAGAGCGGTGATCCATAGGGAAGCCCTTAGGATCGCCCGGAGCCGGGAACGCTGCCATCCCCCACATGGGCTCCCCAGGCAAACCAGCCCAAATCATGCTTTTCTGTCACCAAGATGATATTTTTTTGGGGTGGAAAAAGGCACATCCAGGGAGGGTAACCCTGGATGAAGTCAGGCAGTGTCCCTCTGCCCACCCTAGGCTGGAGCGAGCGGTCCTGCCGTGCCAGGGACCCCAGCCAGGGTGGGGGGAGCCACACACCCCCAAAAGGCACCTGGTGCCCCATTATTCCCCGGTGCCCCTCCTGTGCTCTTAAAGGCCCCCTTTTTCCTGGGATTACTGCCCTGCCAGCTGCTCTCCCAGCGGGCCTGGCCAGCAGCCCCTGAAATCCTATTACCGAGTTTCAAGAGAAATAAAAAGTTAATCATCTCCTTCACCAGCTCTTCCTCCTCCTCACACCGCCGGGGTGCGTGGAGGTGGCCGAGGCAATGGTGCTCAGCCCCTTGGACCATTCCCACCACACCTGAGCCCATGGATCCATCCCTGGGCTGGTAGGGGGGGTGGGACTGAGGCACCGGGGAGGAGAGGAGGAGGTTGGGCAGGGAGGAAGGAGCCATCCCGCTGGAGTGGGAGCCATGCCGCTGCAGACGGAGATCCTGCGGGAGGTCTGGGCTGCCGAGAGGTGAGTGCCGGGGGGCAGGATGTGACCCGCGGGGTGGGCGATGTGCTGGGCACCCCCACCCGGCTCCCACCTCCTCTAGTACCTTTTTCTCCTCTTTTCAGTGTAAATGCAATTTAATGAGTTGTTTTATCAGTTTTTTGGGGGGGTTGGTGTGATGATGGTCATTGGTTTACAGAGAGGAAATGGGTTTATTAGATGCAGGGGGCTGTCCCCAAATTAAACACAGCCAGGACGTGGCAGAGCCCGTCCTGGAACTCCCTGTTTGGGGTGATGCTGTTGGCCCAGCTCAAACCAGTTGAGACACTGGGAGCTGCTTCTGGAGCCAAACAAAGGGCTGACCTCACCCCCCAGCCCCCAAAATTGGGGTGGTGCTCAGCCAGAGGGTCTTGGCACCCCAGAAGCTGCAGGGGGGGGGGTGGAAGCCCTGACCCCTTTGCTTTCTGTGCCCCACAGCCCCAGCGAGGAGCCAGGCAGCCCCCCACCACACAAACCCAAGCAGGTGAGAAAAAATCCTTTGCCCTTCCATCCCCGGTGCCACCGTCCCCTCCTGCAGGCTGTCCCCAAGGGCTGGGGACATTGGAGACCCCCAAAGCCTCACCCCACAGCGAGACCAGCTTGGGGCTGGGTGGGCTGCTCTGTGGGGGTGCTGCAGCCCCAGGGGAGCATGAGCTTTTGGGGATCCCCCCTCCAGAATGGGTAAGTAGAGGAAAAATCCTACAGCCCCCCTGCCCCTTCCAGCCCCCCCCCCCCGCCCTCGTCGCTTCATATTACCCCATAAGGTGGGCTCTCAGTTCCTAATTAATGCTTTAATTAAGCCTCTCAGTTAAGCCGTCAGCCGTGACTCACTTTCCCCAGGCTGTGACCCCAAAAGCCGGACACCCCACCCCCACCTTGGCTGGGTTTGGGCACAGGCCTCGGGTACCACCCAGCCTCCCAGGGGTCTCACCACCGATTTCATCAAGCACCTGATTCAATCAGCAGCCCCTCCTCTTCGTTAGAGCTTCGTTAAGTAACAAAGCAAGTGACTGTCCTCCCCCCAGCTGCTTAAGGGATTAAAGGATGCGAAGGAGCTTTTCAGTGTGAGCTGATGACATGGAAGAAACCAGTCAGTTCCCAGCTCCACCGTGGGACCCCTTCCTTCCCTCCAACCCCTCCACCAAATCTGCAGCACTGGGATCCACCTGGATCCCCTCCTCTTGCAAAGCACTGTCACCCATCGCTGGAACATCCCAGAGGGATGAAACTCCTGCGAGGGGGAAGGTGCTTTGTTGGGTGACGGGTGCCCTGGTGCAACAGGATTTACTTAAATCACTTTCTGAGGACCCTGAGCTGACACCCACTCCCCAAATAGCTCCTGTCCGGGGCCAAGTGCTGCCCCACATGCTCCATATTTGGTAAATCGGGGCTATTTATAGCCCCAGCTAACAGGGATTAGGTGTGTTGTGCCTAATCCCCCTCCTTCCCCTCTCCTGCTGACCTCCATTCTGGCATGGCCCCACGGCTCATTGACTTCAGCGGGAGCCTTCTGCGTGGGCGAGAGGAGATGGAGGTGTGGGGCCACGCTGCCTGCCTGTCCCTGTGTCCCCTGGCCCAGCTTCAAGTCCCCCAGCATGCCCACGAAGAGATGAGTTGGTGCCCGGGGTGGCTCCTGGCTGAGGTCCCTGTGGTGCAGGGTGACTTGTCCCTCCATGCTGACGTGGGCCATGGTGTCCCAGTGGTGGCAGCATCATGTCCCTTACCCCAGGGCTGGTATGTGGCTGTCTGTCCTAGTGCTGATGCTCTTCTGTCCATCCGCTAACTGCCTTTTCTGTTTTCCTCCCTCTGCCTTCTGTGGGGGGCTGTCCCATGGTAAGTCACAGATAATGGCTCATTTGAAGGTGTGAGTGTGTCCCCATCCCCACAGCGGGTCCCTGCTCCCACTCGGAGCCAGGGAAAAGCCCAGCTGTATTTTGGAGAGGGAGCTGGTGCTGTAGGAGCAAGGGTTGTCTTGGAAAAGGAAGAGGGATTTAGGGCCGGCATCGTCCCTGCAGCTCTGTCCCTGGGGGCAGAAGGTGAAGAAGAAGAGGCAGGAGCCCACGCTGGAGCCTGAGGCCAAGCCCCGGCGGCTGCGGGCGAAGAAGCTGGGTGAGGCGGGGGCTACAGAGGAGCCCCGTGCCCCAGCACAGGGTAAGGACAGACCCCCCCCCCCCCCCCGTGGCTCCCGTGGAAGTGGGGGACACTCTGGTCCCTCCCACAGCCCCATTCTGCACCCAGAGTGCTCTCCATTGTGGGCATTGCTTGAAACACATAGGGGTGAAGAAGCTGAGGAAGAAGAAGGAAGAGAAGGGGGAGGAGGAGAGCGACAAGGACCCCTACTCCAAATTCACCAAGGAGCCTCGGAAGAAGAAGGAGAGCCCGGCCCCCGGCTCCCGCACCGCCAAGGGCCCCAAGAAGCAGCAAGGTGGGGAGGCAGCACCCACCCCTCTGGGGGCACCCACTCGTGGCACCTTGTGTCCCCATGGACCATGTCCCACCAGTGCCATCGATGCTCCTGGTGTCTGCGGGGGCTCTGCATGTCCCTGGGGGGGCTTTTTGGCCAAAATCCTGCTACACACCTGGGAGGAAAGGGGAGTTGGGATTGGGGGGTGGACAACACAGTCCCCGGGAAAGTGACAGTTGGTGGCCGGTGCCACCGACTCCCTGGACATCTTGCCGGGCCAAAAGTATGGGGTGAGCAAAGATATGGGGCTGGTCCCCCCCTCTCACCCCTCCAACTCTGCACCCCGGGGCTGCAGCCGCGAGATGGCGCTGTGACTTCACACGCCGTGTCCACTGGCCATGTCACCCCTGCTGCTGGCCACCGCCGCTGGCCCCGGGCACCCACGGCCCCGGCACCCTGGCCATGGTGGGGTGGGTGCCCACGCTGGCCGGGGGAGATCCCCCCCATGCCCGCAAACCACGGGACTGCCACGAGGCCATCGTGCTGCTGATGCCATGGTGTCCCCCTGTGGGCAGAGCTGGCCAAGGACTCAGAGGATGAGGAGGAGGAAGAGGAGGTGGAAAATAAAGACCCACCAAAAAAGCTCAAGAAGAAGGTGCCCAAAGAGCCCCCCTCGGGTGAGAGCCGGGAGAAGAAGCAGAAGCCAAAGGGTGAGTGCCCAGGGGACGGGGACAACTCGAGCCCAGCTCCATTGCGACCTGCATCCGGGGGATGAGGGGACCACAAGCATCCCGTCCCTGTCACTGTCCTGGGGGGCTCGAGGGACTCTGGGGCAATTGCCCCCTCCCCATGCAGTCTCCTCCCAGCTCACCCCTTCCTGCTGCCCCCACCTTGCCACCTCCCTGTCCCCTGTCATTGCCTGTCCCTGTCCCTCTGTCTGGCCACTCATCGGCTCCTTCACCCTGCCAGGAGACAAGAGTGACACCGATGGCAAAGCCAAATCTGCCAAAAGCACCAAGAAGGAGTCAATGTCCATGTTCCAGGTGAATGGGGAGAAGAAGGAGAAGAAAACCAAGAAGAAGGGTATGGGGGCAAGCTGGGGGGCGGGGGGCGGCAGACAGTCCCACAGCATCACCCCAAGCCAGCAATACCTGGTGCCTCATGACAGTGTCCTCTGTGTCCCCCCACCAGCTGCCACCAGCAGTGAGGAGGAGGATGATTCCGATGCCAGCACCAAACCCATCAGGTCGGAGAAGAAGAAAAACCCGGCGTCCCTCTTCCAGACTGGTGGAGACCCCCCCAAGGAGAAGAAAGCCAAAAAGAAAGGTGAGAGCCCAGCACCAGCGATGTGATGGAGGGTAGTGGGTGCCAGAGGGGCTTGTGGGGTGAGCACCCCATGGAGAGTGGAGCTATGGTTGATGGTGTTTCTGGGGGGCTCTGCTGAGCTCAGTTTGGGGGTTTGGCAGAGTCAGGGTCTTCCCCCCACTGTACCCCTGCCCATTCCTGCCCACAGCTCCTCCCAAAGCGGCCGAGAGCGAGGAGGAGGCCCCAGAGACCCCCCAGAAAAACTCCAACAAGAAGGGCAAAGGGAAGAAATCAAAGAAGGTATGAACCCCTTCCTCGGAGCTGCAGGATTCCCCTTGGGGACCCAGAGTGGGTTGGGGGGCTGGAGGAGGCACTGTCCCCCTCCCCTGGGGAGTCACTGTCCCCAAAGCCACCAGCTGCAGAGCTGCAGCCCCCCAGCTGGGGCTCAGAAGCAAGGTGGGAAAGAAAGAGGGGGGGCTTTGGGTGCATTCGGATCTGGGGTCATCATACCCTCTCGTGTTGCAGTCGAAGGAGGAGAGGCCCCCGTCACCCGTCATCGAGGTGGACAACCTGGAGGAGTTTGTGTTGCGACCGGCGCCGCAGGGAGTGACCATCAAGTGCCGGGTGACACGGGACAAGAAAGGGATGGACCGGGGGCTTTATCCCACCTATTACCTCCACTTGGATAATGACAAGAAGGTGAGCTGGGGTGGGGGCTCTGCAACCACCCCAGGGAACACCCTCAGGGTTTTGGGGGCATGTCCACCTGCATCCCGCTGTGGTGGTGGGTTCTGGATGGGGCTGTTCCCCTCCTCTGCAATTCCTCTTGAGAAGTGCCCCACGGCGCTGGTACCTGGGATGAGGCCAAACGCCTTCTGGAGAGTCACGCTGGGCTCAGATCCTCCCACCCACCGGCTGAGCCGGTGTTTTGGGGATCATCTTCACTCCATGACTTGTGCAAGGTTCTGGCAGTGACCTCTTGGGCCGAGCCTTGTGCAGGGGGGCCAGCAGGGTGGCAAACTGGGGACAGTGGTGATGATGACAATGATCATGCCCTGTCCCAACACGCTCCCACCACCCTCCCAGGTGTTCCTCCTCGCTGGGAGGAAGCGCAAGAAGAGCAAAACCTCCAACTACCTCATCTCCATCGACCCCACTGACCTGTCGCGGGGGGGAGAAAACTTCATCGGGAAGCTGAGGTAGGAGGAGGAGGTGGCACCCCCGTTTCAGTGGAACCCTGTTTCGGTGGCACCCCCATTCCTGCAGCGCCCCGCTCCCACTCTGTGGGCTGCCGACCGCTCTGAGCGATGGCTGGGTCAGGCAGGAGACTAAATTCGGTGTTCGGAGGAGCGTTTGGGGGGCCTGGGAGGGGAAAACAGGCTCGTCTGGTTCCTCCCAGCAGACAGGTCACGGCTAGAAACGGCACCCGGCAAGTCCCGGCCCGCTGCTCTGCCGGCAGCCGCACAGCGACGCTGGGGGGTCCCCGCCAGGGCAGCACCATGGAACACCCCCATTTAGGGGCGCTCTGAACCCCAGCGAAGGGCTAAAGGGTGGGAAGGATGGTGTTAGCCGTGGGTTTATGAAGCCAGAGCAAAGCCAGGGCTGCGTCTGGAGTGGGGGGTTACGGGGCGGGGGGGTCGGAGGGAACTCGGTGGCACCAGCTGTGGCCACCTCCCGTCCTTGGCTGCAGGTCCAACCTGATGGGAACCAAGTTCACGGTGTTCGACAATGGCGCCAACCCTGACAGAGCCAACGCCAACTGGTCCAACGTGCGGCAGGAGCTCTCAGCTGTGGTCTATGTAAGGACCAGCATGGGCACCCCCCTGGTGGGACCCCCAGACAGGCAACAAGGGGGTTCCAACCCTGGCCACCACCCCGGGGGTGTTGCAGAGATGTGGGATGGGCTGGATGCGTCCCTGAGACATCCATCAGCTGCCAGCGAGAGGCTGCAGTCCACGGTGGTCGCTGGTTTTATGGATGGGGTTTCTCTTGCAGGAGACCAATGTTTTAGGGTTCAAAGGCCCCCGGAAGATGACGGTCATCATCCCTGGGATGAACTCTGACAATGAGAGGGTGCCCATCCGGCCCCGGAATGTAAGTGGGAGAGAAACTCCTTGGGGGCTGGATTTGATGGGGTTCACCTTGGATTTTACCTGTTTTGGGGCACAGAGAGAGTTTTGGGTGTCCCTGGAATTCAAGGCACCTCACTGGGAGGTGGGAGACGCGATGTCTGTATTTTTTCTCTGTGCTGGATCCCATCTCCCATCTGGATCCTGCTACAGAGCGTCCCCCTGGTCCACGCCATGGGGTGTGGCAGAGCTTGGAGGGGGCATGGGGGGGTGTCACCCCAACTCCTCCCTCCCCGCTTCTCGCCCTCCCCAGGACAACGACGGCCTCCTGATGCGATGGCAGAACAAAAACATGGACAACGTGATCGAGCTGCACAACAAGGCACCAGTGTGGAACGATGAGACCCAGTCCTATGTCCTCAACTTCCACGGTCGGGTCACCCACGCCTCCGTCAAAAACTTCCAGATTGTCCACGGCAGCGACCGTGAGCCTGGGGCTGGGGGAACATGGGACAGGGCGGGCGTGACAGCAGGGGACACTGCCATCAGCTGGCTCCAGCACCCCTATTATTCACTTTTTTTGCTGAGATTTATTTTTTTCCACACGTGGCTGCTTTGGGGTCCTTCCTGCCTTGGGGGCAGTCGGGATGAAGGGCGTGCTGGCCCCGGGTGACGGCAGAGGGAGTGTGCGGGTCACCCTGTTGCCGGGCAGATTAGGGCAAGGACAAATCCTGTGGGGTGCTGAGCACCACCCCCCCCATCATCACACTGCAGCCACCCCCTCATCCCAGAGCATCCCCCCGGCATTGCCAGCGGGCTCACCCCGGGGTGCGTCGCGCCTCGGGGGACAGTCCCTCAGGGGGTGGTAGCGGCTCTGTCCTCCCGCGAGCGGCCGGACGTGGCCGTTTGTCACCTGTCCGGTGCAGTCAGAAGCCCTCGGCCTCCAGGGTGTTGGGTTACGGGACAGAAAAAACCTCTCAGGGGCCCCCGGTTATTTTTACAAAATTTCCTGTCACCCGCCCTCCGGTAGCAGCAGTCCCACGGGGGTGGGGGGGTGGGTGAGTGGGGTCCCTGTCCCTTTGTGGGGGCTGCGGCTCCCAGGGAAGGGGTGCTGGGGGGGACCGAAGGGTGCTGTGCTCCCACGCAATGGGAAAATGATGCTTTTTGGTAACGTGCGTTGTGGTACGGGGCAGGAGCTGTGGGCAGAGCTTGGTGGAGGAAGGGGGGGTGGCTTCTTTGGGATGTTGGGGTCCCATGGGAAAAGGGTGGGTGGCACCCCAGCCCCTGGCTCTCTCTGTCACAGCCGACTACATCGTGATGCAGTTCGGGCGCGTGGCCGACGACGCCTTCACCATGGACTACAACTACCCGCTCTGCGCCGTCCAGGCCTTCGCCATCGCCCTCTCCAGCTTTGACGGCAAGCTGGCCTGCGAGTAGCACCCGCGCCGGGGCCACCGGGGCCACCAGGGCTGTGTGCCGGTGCTGGATGGATGCTCCTGCATCCCCGTCCCGCTCCGTTCCCTCCGTTTCCACCTTCTGCCCGGTGAATTCTCATGGTGACAGCCGCCCCCCGGGGTGGCTCAAGGCGCACGGTGCCCCCAGCCCCCCGTGGGACACTCATCTGGCCACTGCCACCCTCTCCGGGCAAATTAGGGACAGATCACTGGTGTGGGGCAGATGGCAGAGTCAGACCTGGCGTATATTTAGCAGATGAGGCTGACTGCGATCCCAATCTCATCCCTTTGAGACATTTCTTGGACTCGGATCCTGGAAACTCATCCCCCCCCCTTTTTTTTTTTTAAGCTCTGGTTTGTATTTTGTAGCTCAGTCTCCCAGTTAGAGGGGGGGTTGGTGGTCTCTTCAGCGTGTGTTTCCTCACAGAACGTGGCTGGGCTCTGCCCAAGCTCCTGGTGAGGGACACCCTCCCCCCCCCCAGCTCAATGCCCACCAGACACTGAACCCCATTTTGCCCCATTTTGCTGTGGTGCAAGTGGCCGTGTGGTGCTCATGGTGTCTTTGCACGCCCCAGGTTCTCCACCCACTTGGAAGCCTTTGGGTGATTTGGGTCCCTGGGGAGCAGCCTGGCACCCAGAGCGCTGGCAGCACGTGGGCACGTGCCGATGGAAGCTGGAGGGAGGGCTGGTAGCCACGTGAGGCAGAGCCGGCGTCACCGGCATGGGGCCGGGCTGGGTCGGTGCCACCAGGAGGGACCTGGAAGGGAAAACTCTGGGTGCACCAGGAAGCACCGGGGTGACTCACGAGGTGTGGTGTGGTGCTGAGTCACGCTCGGTGCCCGGATGGGTACTGCCGATGGGCACCCCATGCCCCTGGCACCCTGCGGCATCCCTCCGGACCCCCCTGGGCTGGTGGTCCCACGGAGCCCCCGCACGCTCCAGGTGTCCCCGCTGCCGGGACTGGCCCCTCTGGTGCTCCCTGCTCACGGGGAGGTGACATCCCATGGCACAGGCCTGTGGGATGTTATGGGGGGGCTGTGTGGGGTCATTGTGAAGGGGAGATAGTGGAAAGGGGCAGCTCGGGGGGAGCAGAGCAGCCCATGCCCCCCATTTCCAGGATTTGGCTGCACAGTCCCAAATCTGATTAATTCAGTGGTGAGAAACACTGGGACATGCCAAGGTGCCCCCAAACACCATCCTCAACTCCCCAGTAATGCTTCTCTCACCTGCTCAGCTCATGCGCTGATCCCAGGGGGGCTGATATGATCTGGGGGACCCTTTCCAGGACATAAGCAGGTCTTTCCCCCATCCTGGGGGTGACCTGAGCCCCCCAAGTTAACGCTGTGAGAGGCAGCTGGAGTGGGAAGGTCGAGGAGCAGGAGAGGGAGGAGACATGCAGTCATACAAGAGGGATGCTTGTCTTCACCAGGCAGTGTCACAACACTGCCGTGACCTGAGCCGGTCCCTATGCGTGTCTAGGGACGGGTGACAGTGACAGTAGGACCCTGGGCTGCAGCTGGACCTGGCCAACATCCGCCACGGTGGCTTTTCCCGATGAAACCAAGGTTTTCCCAGCAGCCACACGAATCCAGGCTCCGTGATTCATCGGCAGACGTTGGTGGTGGGGGCAGAGGGAGGCGGACAGCTCGGGGACAACGTGGGACATTGTCCCTTACCCAGGCGGCGAGATCAGAGACCTTCTCGTGAGCTGAAGGGAGAACCAGCCGCCGTGGTTCGGGGCCAGCATCCCATGGCTAGGTATGGCCAGCAAATGTGGGGGAAGCAAGAGCTTTCTGCCCAAATCCAGCCAGGAACCCACCATCTGTTTGAAATCGGGAGAAGCTCAGCGAAGGGTTGAGCAAACCCTTGTCCCCATTTCCTTCGGTGGAAGCAGAAAAGCCAAAGCAGGGTGAAAGG
Organism: Calidris pugnax; assembly: GCF_001431845.1. Lineage (NCBI taxonomy): Eukaryota > Metazoa > Chordata > Aves > Charadriiformes > Scolopacidae > Calidris > Calidris pugnax. Next base: position 1,556,661 of record NW_015090982.1, on the reverse strand, counting down.
GAGGGGCTTGGGCTCCCCAACCTCTCTCTGGAGCACGAGCTGCCGTTATCCCAGCTGTTCCCTGGGGAGTTTCTCCTTCCCCGCACCCAAAAAGTCTCCATGTTGCCCCTGGTGGCTTCCAAACCCCTTGGGATTCCCAGCCTGCGGCCCAAGGGGAGTGAAAAAACACCCCGCCATGGGTGTCCAAGGCGATGCCACCCCATCCCAGGACACGGTGACCGTCTCAGCCTCCCACCCCAAAGCGCTTCCACAAACCCGCTAAACCAAACCAACTGCAGCACAAGAAACAAATGAAAACAATTTACGAGGGCGATGGAGATGCGGGGCCTTTGTTTGCGCTGGCTGTTAACACCAGCGGAGAGGAGGAATGGAAGCAGTTGAAATGTGTATCTACTTTGGCCGACGGAAAGTGTGACGGATGCGCCGGCGGACCAATGGCTGAGGGTGCTGGGGTGTGCGTGGGTGTGAAAGGAATGCTCGCTGCAAGAAAAGATCAAAAAAAAAAAAAAAAAAAAAAAAGAAAAAAAAAAAAAAAGGAAAGGG
>NW_015090982.1:1552755-1555975 GCF_001431845.1 Calidris pugnax | reverse complement strand
GGGTTTAATATTTTTCCTAGAACTTTTTTTTTTTTTTTTTTTTTTTTTTTTTTTTTTTTTTTTTTTTTTTTTTAAAAAAAAAAAAAAAAAAAAAAAAAAGAAAGAAAAGAAAAAAAAAAAAAGAGGAGAAGGAGCCTTATTGCCTTATCAACAGCCTTTGAGCCCAAAGTGCGTGTCTTCCTTGGAGAAAGGGTTTTCTTGATCCCTGGGGATGGGATCTCGCTCCCTGTGGAGTGAGATTTTGAGGCTTCCGAAGGTTCAGTTTTAGGGGGCTGGTGTCAGGCTGAGGGTGAGGATGGATTTAACTCCATGAAGTTACGGCCGGAGGCGACTGTCGGCAGCTGGGCACGGGAACCTCCTGGGAAATGCGTCTTATTTTTGCAAAGATGATTATAAAGGAAAAGGGAGGGAAAAAAATAAGGTCCCATCTCTATGCTGAGCACCACATCCTGGCTGGGACCAATGTCCCTGCGGTTGCCAGCATCCCCATCCCGTGCCGATGGGTGGGAAGATGCTGGTCCAGGGCTGAGCAGGAGGATGGGAGTGGGGGGTCTTCTCCCACTGGTCCCTTCTGCCTCTGCCCCAGACCCTGCACCCAGCCCAGCCCCTGCACTCTTAGGTGGGTCTGTAGGGTATTTCCATGGGGGTCCAAAAGGTCATTCTCCCCACTGGCCGGGCAACCTGTGGAGGGAGAGCGCTGGCCACATCCCGGGGGGTGCGGGAGGGGAGGGCAGCGCAGGGAAACCCCTCTCATTGATGGCAGGGCTGGAGATGTTTGGTTCCTGGTGGCCAGCATCGCCCCAGCCCATCGCTTTGAAGTGGTGATACATTAATTAATTAAAGGAGCGATGATGACGGGGTGTTTTTCTCTCCCCTTCCCCTCCCCAGGTATTTATTTCGGTGACATCTTTTAGAGGGACAGGCAGACTGGTGGCTGGTAAACTGGGCTGTGGGATTGCAGGATGGGCTCTTCCCTGGCACAGCAAGCGACAGGCAGTAATGGGAAAGCCAATATTTTTCAACTGTTTTTAAAAAGGAATCATTTTTTAATTAGTGAATCCATTCTGGAGAAGTGTTGGAGTTTTACAATGTTGTAGCTGTTCTTGGTGTCTTGCCTAGACTTGGATGTTCTGGCCATAAGAAAATATTATTTATGGCGTTGCTGCTTGCAGCTCTTTTATATTATAATTTGGGAAAGGAAGTTGCTGTTCCCACCAGTGGACGAAGAACAGCAGAAACGAGGATTACGGACTTCTGAAGGAGGAAAAAAAAAAAAATAAAAAAATTAAGAGGCGGGAGAGAAACAAACCACCGAGCCGGGCTGGGATCACCAGGCTCCAGAACAAGCCCATCCCGGTGTCTCCGGCGGTCGGGTCGGAGGCTGTAACCGAGCCCCAGCCCGGTCCCGGCAGGCTCGGCGCGGCGGTGACCCCCTCGGTACTCCCCTGCCTGGCGTTACATGTGTTCCTAAACATTTGCAGATCAGGCTTTTATTCATGGGCTAATGCACGCTTGTTTGCTCATGCCTTACTCAGCCTAAACTCCTATTGAACTCAATTAAGCCTGTCATCTCCAGGAGCAGTCAATGTCATTTTTGCCCAAGTAAGGGATGAGTAACGAGTGGTTCGAACGGCCCTTGGAGAATAGCAGCCATTTTGTTGCAGTTTTTGGTCCAGATTTCTTACAAGTTTAGCACCAGCCCAAGGGTGGAAGAATGTGATAGGGCTTTATTAATCACACACGATTGCTGAATGTGCTGGATGCTTTGGAGACTGTCACTTTACGGGCTGCGGCGTTGGCTGTCGTGTCCCGAAATGCTTGAACGCAACCAAGCTCGGCACGAAAATTAGAAAAATATGTCTCTAGAAGGGATGGGATGTAAAGAGCATCCCTTCTCCAAGCCGGGTGCCGGGAGGATCCCTCTCCCTGATTTACCTCTGTGGGTTTTGGGTTCCTCAGTGCGTGCCGGACCCCATGGCCGGTGGATCTGGGGTTTTTGGCCACACATTGCCCGTCTCGGGGCCCAGTTCCCAACAGTCGGGCTGGGTCGTGGCCAGGGACTCGCATGCGATCAGCGGCTGCGGCTTAACGCGTTACCACCCTTGGGCTCGCTCCGAGGAAGTGACCACGGCCTGAGTCCTGGCTGGGTTCCCCTGGGAAACGGGAACGGTGTGGGCTGAGATCCCCGTCCTGGGGGTCCAGGGGAGACGGGAAATCTCCATGCGGGCAGGGTGTGGGGGGCTGAGGGTGTCCAGGGGGGATGAGGAGGAGGAGGATAAAGGTGTCTGGAGAGGATGAGGGTGTAAGGATGGGGATGAGGAAGGGGATGAAGGTGTTTGGAGGGACATGAGGGTGTGAGGATGGGGATGAGGAGGGGCACAAAGGTGTTGGGAGAGGATGGGGATGAGGATGGGGATGAAGGTGACTGGAGGGGGATGAGAGTGTGTAGAGGACAATGAAGGTGTGTGGAAGGGGATGAAGGTGAGCACAGGGATAAAGGTGAGCACAGAGGAATGAAGGTGAGCGCAGGGGGGGTGAAGACGTGCAGAAGGGGATGAAGGTGTGCACGGGGTACCCTGGCTGGGGTGACTGCACAGGACAGCAGCACCCTGACGCCCCGGCCCGGGGCTGCATCCCGGGGCTGTAGGCCGGAGAAGGAGGAGGAGGAGGAGGGTGAGGAAGGCTCCTAGAGGGCGCTCCCAGAGTCCGGTCGGGGCCGAGCCGGGCTACGGGGCTGCTCTTTCCACAAAAAAACCCTCCCGGCAGAGGGGAAGCCCCACGTCCCGGTGCCCGCTGCCCGTCGGGGAGCGCTGCCGCCGCCGCCCCGGGGGGGCGGACGGGGAGGGAGGGTCGAGGGGAGGCGGGAGGGAGGGCCGGGAGGACGAGGAGGAGGAGGAGGGCAGCGGGAGGGAGGGAGGAGGGTCGGCCCGGCCCCGCCGCCTCCTGATTGACTCCCAACTTTCTGCTCCTCCCTTGCATAAACTTTCCCGTCCCTGCGCCTGGCTCCGTGCGCGGACCCGGGAGCCCGCCGCGCTCCCCGCATTCCTGCCGCCCTCCCCGGCCCGGCCCCGGTCCCGGTCCGGCCCCGGTCCGGTCCCGGTCCCGGCACCCGCGGCCGGCCCAGCCCCTCCGGAGCACGGAGCAGGTAAGGGCTCGCCGGGAAGAGCCTCCCAACCCCCCCCTTCCTCCTCCTCCTCCTCCTCCTCCTCCCCCTCCGGCG
>NW_015090982.1:1538533-1552709 GCF_001431845.1 Calidris pugnax | reverse complement strand
CCCCCGCTGCATCCCCGGGGTGCGCGGCGGGCGCGGGCTATAGGGTTACAAAGAGGCCTTGTGTACGGTATAGCCCATACGTCGGAGCGGGGAGGGCGCGGGCGCCAGGCCTTATATAAAGCGATAAACCACCCCGTCTGTCTCCTGAACCCGGCCGAAGCCCCCCCCGGCTCCGGGAAACGGGGGTCCCGGGTGGGGTGTGGGGGCCACACGCGTGTCACTTTACATGTGTGTCACATGCATATAGGGGATGACCATCGGCTGACTGTATGCTAAACACTTTGTGCCTCGTCATAGGGGCGCATTGCTAACGAGGCAGTAATTAGATGTATAATTTTCAGCAGTGTGTCATCTTTATTATTATTATTATTTTATTTTTACACCCGCCTTGGGTTTTGGGGTGGTTGTTTTTTCCCCCCCCTAACCTCGTTGGAAGGGAAATAAGGCCAAGCCCTCACAGTGCGGCCCGCCTCCGCCCCCCGAAACTGCTCAGGCCCTATGCGTTTGGCCTGTACCAGCTGAGAAAAAAAGCCGTATTTTGGGGGGAAATCAGCTGGAAACAGTACTGATGGCTGTGCCATGGTGGCAGGCACCCTAGAACCACCCATCACCGTTGGGTGGTTGGCGCGGGGTGGCAGAGGAAAAGGCGAGGGCAGAGTTTTTGGGGGGTTTTGGTGCTTTGTGGGGAGCTGGGGTGAGCCGTGCCGGGCGGCCGTCCCACCGGCGAAGCGATAATCTCTGGTGTCAGGCGCGCTGGGGTATTTTGGGCTCCGGCGTCCTCTCTCCCCTCCTATCGCTTTACCCCGCGCGGGTACGTGCGCGCCGTGAGTCAGGGCTTTGGCACTGCCCGGCCACCCTGGGGGGGCCCTGCCAGTGGGGCTGCCAACCCCCTGCTTGGGGTGCTCGCGATGATGCGTGGAGAATTGGGGGTCCACCAGGCTGGTGTCCCCTCCCTCCCCCCCATGCACCCCCCCCATCCCTGGGGGCCTCTGTGGCCACAAAGTCCTTCCCTGCACCCGGCTTTTGGGTTGGGTCATCGGGTTGGGTCATTTCCCCCCAGGGATGGGAGGAAGAAGGTCCCCAAATCAGTTGGGGGGGGTGGGGGTGGTGAGGGCTCGCCAAGGTCACCAATGGCGAAGCTGTGGGAGAAAATGGGTTGGGGGTGGTGGGGCTGGGACCCCGCTGGTGGGGTAGGTGATAGTCACCGGGGTGCTGCCCAAGTGGTGTTCCTGGCACTCCCCCCACCCCGGAGGACGGGCGCGAGTGTCCTGTTGGGAGAAGGCTCTGGATCTGGCCCTGTTTGGGTTTGCAGGGCCGGCGTTCCCGCAGGAAAAGGGCTTTGGGTGGGTGTGGGGTGAGCAGCCGCCCCCTCCCCGGCCGGGTGACACTGGGGAGGGGGGGACACGTTCCCGTCCCCAGGGGACCTCGGGCACCCAGCTCCCTCCCCGGGGCGGGCGCGTGGCTGGCACCACACTGGCTTTTCTAACAAAAATAACCCTTCGAAAGCGGCGGGCTCCGTGTCGGGCTCCGTGTCGGGCTCCAGCCACCGTCTGTAAAGTGGCACCCGGGTGTTTCGAAGACCCTTGTCCCCACCAAGGCAACTGCGATATCGGTGCTCAGCTCAGAGCAGGGGGGATGATTCAACTGTGGCATTTTGGGGGGCAAAGGGGCTCAGAGACGAACCACCCAGCAGCCATCCCACCCCTAACAATCCCCCTCCTGCAAAGCAAAACCCCCTCCAGCCTCCACGTCCATCAATAAAAGGGCCTTGCACCCGTTTCCTGTGACACGGCCGCTGTTTATCGTGATACCAGAAGCAGCATCTCCTTTTAATCGCCGTTTAATCCCCGTCTTGCCACCACCAAGTGGGTCGGGAGGCGAGTCCCGGTGGCCCCAGCACCGTGCCCAGGGAAAGGAGCCTTTTCCCAGAGGCGTGTGAGCAGGTCACAGCTCTGGGGAGGTGGGGGTGGCAGTGATAATCAGCTATAATTAATGTATTAAAAAGCGAGTGACCGCGCAGCTCCCGTCAAACACGCACTGTGCACGAGGCCGGCGGCAGGTGAGCTCGGCGGCGGGAGCAACGCGGGCAGGAAAGGTGGGGAAATGGCCAACTTTGGGCTGTTTGCTGGGCAAAAAAGGGGTTTTCCTGCCTTAACACCTCTTCTCCCTTCCATGGGAGCGGAGGATGGAGGGAAGAGTGGGCTGCAAAGCCCTAACCAAGGGTGCTACCAGGATTTGGGTGGCAGGAGCCATCCCGGGGCTCTTTCTGGGTTTGGGATCCCTCTATCCATCAACAGGTGGGATGGAGACTGTCCAAAAAATGTCCTATCTCTAGGAGCATCTCTGCCTCATTAAATCCTTGACGGCAATTTCTTGGGGTTGCCGTGGTGTTTGCACCACTTTGGGCGCTGCTGGTGGATGGGACGTAACCAAATCCCTTGGATTTTGGGATTTCCCATCCCCAAGGAGGGAGGGGGTGTTGCCGGGCGGCCAGGTCGTGCCCTGAGCTTCTGCCTCGGGGTCGGTGGCCGGGTCGGGGGCCACGGTAGCCGAGCCCAGGCACCTGCGTGTTGCGGTCGGGGCAGGCACCTGAGGCGCGTGGGCGTTCGCCTGTTGCCACCGTCACGTGGCGGCTTATGAAATGTTTTTTTGGAGGGAGGGAAGGAGGAAGGGAGGGAAGGTAATGATGGGGTGAGCCAGCGGGGCCATGCCCTGCGCCAGCCTGCAGCGGGCACGCAGCAGGAGCTCTCCCCCCCACACACCCTTTCCCCCCTCCATTCCTCTTCCTTCCATGATAACGCGCGGCCGGATCCTGCTGCGGGTCTGGACACGCCGTTACAGCTCCCGGTGCTTTCGGTTTTCCCCGCCTGTGAAATGGGAGCCAGGGGCCCCGGGAAAACCCTCCTGGTGGTGCCGGACGGCCGCTCGCAGGGAGCTGTGTGTGTGTGTGGGGGGGGTATCACATCCTGCTGGGGGGTGTTTTGGGGTCGCTGTGGGGTTTCATGGTTGGCACATGTGGCTGAGCCCTTTGGAGGTGACAGGGCATGAACCCTGTGTTGCTGTCCTCGGGGGGGTGGCAGCTGGTGGCCCTGTGGGGACAGCATTCATGTAGGGCTCGGCATTGGCACAGCCGAGGGGATGCTGCGGGCGAAGGGTCCGGAGAAGCAGGAGTGTCCGATTGCACGAAGCACGTCCCATCCCGCCGGCGCAAATCCCACCAGAGCCTGTCCCCTCACCTGATCCCGGACGGATACAACCCTCTGATGTGCCCAGCGTCCCCCGTTACATGCCATGAGACAGCAGCAGCACCGAAACCCAGTGTGCACAAGGGCCATAACCTTCCAGCTGGGTGTGTCACGAGATGCACCAGGTCTCAGCCTGCCGAAGCCGAGCTGGAGCTCATCCTTGTACGAGCTGGAGGCACAGAAGGTGACTTTGGGGCCATGCTTCACCCTGTGAGAAATGACACCGGGGAATGCTCGCTCACAGGTGGCTCACGGCCGGCGAGGGAGATGTGAGCAATGGAGGAGGCTGGTTTATCCCCTTCCCCCTGGTCACCTGGGGGGTCAGTACGGATCCAGAGCGTGTGCTGGCAGAGGTCCCCCCGCTGCGTTGGGTTGGCCAGGGATGGGACGGCAGAGCTGGAGCTAATTTTAGGAGGTGAGCAGAGCCTCGTGGGATGCAGCCGGCTGGAGGGATGTGTCGTGCCACGGTGCCCACGAGCATCGAGAGCCAGCGCCGGGGGTCCTCGGGTCTGAAGATGCTGCCGTGAGTCGAGGAGGTGGCCCTGGACTGTCAGTGTGGCTTCCTACCCTGGTGAAGAGCTGTGCCACCACTGATGCCGTGGCTACTGGAGGGGTGATGGCTACAGGGACACAAACAGGGGATGCCTGGACCCCCGCTTTGGATTCCCCAGGATGTGGTTGAGCCCCGCGCCTCTCCGTGCCTCAGTTTCCCCACGGGGCCGTCTTGCCGGCGCTCCCCCCCGGCAGGGTGCGGTGGAGGAGGGAGGGCTGGCCGGGCCCGGGGATCCTCGCCTGGGAGCGCCAAGCCTTATTATTTCCCCACGACTGTCTCCTCCTCGCTGCTCCTCATAAAATTGGATCCAGCTGTTCACAATAGCCACTAACTTCTCTCCGGAAGATGTTCAAAGTTTACAGACGCGGAGCGGCGCGGCGTGCGTGGAGGATGGGCTGCCGTTCCCATGCCAGCTCCTCGCCGCCCGCCCTTCCCCCAGAGGCAGCCAGCTCCTGCCTTTCCCCCCGCTCCCTCACCCCCCCATCCCCCTCCCACCCCCAGCTTAGGCAATTCGGGTTTAGGAGAAAGCATGCAGGCACGCGAGCCCCCGACCCAAGTGAGCATCGGGTTTTTATTAGCTGGAAGATCTGGGGCGCTTCGCAGTCCGGGAGCCAAAGGTTTGGTGCAAGACCCTGCTTTGTCCTTGCCCGGCTTCTTGCCCGCACACTTGGTGGACGAGTTGGGTAGGGTTCTCCCTTGGTTCTCCCTTGGTTCTCCCTTGGTCCTCCCTTGGTTCTCCCTTGGGGCTTCCTGCTGCCCGAGCTCATCTACAGCATGAATTTTGGGGGGACTCTCACAAGGGGTGGCCACCGTGCCCTGCTCACACCCTTGCCTGGGTGATGTCACGGAGCGGAGGGTCGAGGTCCAGCTCCCCAGTCGGGAGGTGAGCGTGTCGAGCAGGGGGTTGTCACCCCGTGCCAGGCTCTCTGGGCACTCTTGGGCCACCCTTCTTGCCGGAGCTCACTTCTTTTACCCAGAACACCGCCTCGGTGTATTTTTAGCAGCTTGTGCCTCCCCGAGGATTCCAGAGCCATTTTTCAATCTGTGGAGCGGGAGCCGCCGTGCCCATTTCCAGCTCTCAGCTCGGGGCAGCGGCGAGAGGTGCCAGGAGAAGGCGATGCTCTGCCACGGGCGCTCCCGGTGTGCTCACCGGGTCAGAACGGGGCGTGATGGTGCACGGTAAAATGGTGCTAAACCATGCGCTGGTGAGACCCCATCTGGAGCACTGTGTCCAGTTCTGGGCTCCCCAGTTCCAGAAGGACAGGGAACTGCTGGAGAGGGGACAGCAGAGGCTACAAAGGTGATGAGGAGCCTGGGGCATCTCTCTTGCGAGGAGAGGCTGAGGGACTTGGGTCTTTTTAGTCTGGAGAAGAGAAGACTGAGGGGGGATCTGATCAATGCTTATAAATACTTAAAGAGTGGGTGTCAGGAGGATGGGGACGGTCTTTCTCAAGTTGTGCCCAGGGACAGGACAAGAGGAAACGGGCACAAACTTGAGTATAAGAAGTTCCACCTAAATGTGAGGAGGAACTTCTTCACTTTGAGAGTGGCAGAGCCCTGGCAGAGGCTGCCTAGAGAGGTGGTGGAGTCTCTTTCTCTGGAGACATTCAAAACCCGCCTGGACACGTTCCTGTGCAACCTGCTATAGGTAGACCCGCTCTGGCAGGGGGTTGGACTGGATGATCTCCAGAGGTCCCTTCCAACCCCATATCATTCTGTGATCCTAAACCCAAATGTCCCATTCTGGGAATGGGTGATACTGACGCGGTTTGTGCGGGGCAGTGGGTTCCTGCTCATCCAGCTCCGGCGTTGGATGCAGGACCTGGGCCTGGCGCTGCACCCAGCTTGGTGAGCTCATGGTGGGAGGGTAGGGAAGCGTGACTCCTCACCAGGGGTGGCAGTGGCCAAGTGGCATCGCTGTGTCACCTTTTGTCCCAGCCTCTGGCAGCGGGGACGTCTCGGTATCTCAGCCGGGACAGGTAACGCCTGACAGCCCCCCCGCCCACCGCCTTGTGCCTGGGGTGCCCTGGGGGAGTGGGTTAACGACCCCCCCGAGGGTGGGTTTGTCCTCCCGGTGGCTCCGTCGGGTGCTGTGACACAGGCAGCGGGCGCAGCTGCTCCCCGGGCAGGGTTGGGTTTCGCGGGGGTGGAGGCGACCGGGGGTGGGTGTGAAATGCATTTGCAGCCTTCCTCCTCCTCCTCCTCCTCCTCCCTCTTGCCTGGCAGCCGGTGTCCCCCCCCCGGAAGATATTCTTCCCTGGCAAGAAATGGGGTCGGCAGCACCTGAAATTGCTCTGTGGAGGCATTTCTCCTCCCAGGAGTGGATCTGAGGGTCAGGAGGGTACCGGGGGCACCTAACCCTGGGCTTCCCGAGGGGCGTCCCTGACCCCACAGACCCTTGGCTTCCCCCCTGGGACAAGCAGTGCTGGGAGCCCACGGGGACTCAGGACACGGTGGCTGCCCTGAGCCCATCTCTAGGGGATGTTTGATGGGAAACATACCAGAATGGGCTTATTTTGATGTAGGAGCAAAGCGAATTTGATGGGTGCCATGCCTAGCACTGGCCATGGCCATCCTGTGACACCCCCAGTGTGGGGCCACCAACGCTGGGGGTGTCACAGGATGGCCATGGTGGTGGCCCGTCCCCGGCAGGCGACTCCAACCCTGTTGTTTCCATCCAGCTCGTTTCATAACGCGGAGAGCAATTAATGCTGCAAAAGCTTTCTATTTATGCGCTGCTGGGTGAAACGCCCCGTCCTGGCTGGGCAGGGCAGCCGTAATTGGGCCAGGGAGGGAAGCTGGGTGTCCGTCTGTCCCCTACCCTCGGGTCTTGAGCCCGGAGGCTTGAGCAAAACTGGCTCGGGTCCTCCAGCAGCCGAAACCCAGCTCTGCTGGGGCTGGAGGAAGAGGAGATAGAGGGGTTGGTTTGCATGCCCGCGGTTCTGCCGTTAGGAGGGAGCATCTCGGGCTGTGCCCTGGGGTTTGCCTCATCCCCTCCCTCCTCCCTGCCCAATTTCTTTTTTTTTCGGGGCAAATCACTTAAGTTTTCCCCCATGTTCACCACCAGTCCTTTGGGACGAGGGGCGTGAGCATCCTTCAGCCTCGCGCTGCTGAGGGAGGACCAGCCGCATCCCTGCCAGGTGGGGGCTTGGGGCTTCGCTGGGAGCTGGGGGGGACCCTTTGGGTGCTGGGGTCTGGCTGGAGCTGGAGCAGGGGGGCACATGCCTGGGGTGACCCTGGCAGCGCCGTGGACCCCGGTGGGATGCTGCCACGTGGCCTCCTGTGGTTTCCCTGCTCCGATTGCTTCCTGAGCCGCCCGCCAAGCCGGAAGGGACAGGAAGTGATAGAGGGGAGGAAATTAGTCGGGCTGTCTCATGGGGAGCCGGCCTAGTGCACAGGGGGCTCTGCCACCACCTGGGTCCCCAGCCCGTGCCGGGGGGTGCCTTTGGGGAGAAGGTGGCTGGTCCTCCCCGGCAGGGAGGTGCAGCCCTGGGTGGGAGGGAGCAGGGCGGCCGCCCGTCCCTTCCCGAGCCGGGGAATCCCTCGCCGCAGCCCAAGAGCTCTTCAGAAGAGGAGCGGGGTGTAAACAAACCTCCTTCCACCGCCCTCCCCGCTGAGCTGGGTCTCTTGCTTGGCCGCTGCCACCCACCTCCATGGGTGCTGATTGTCCCCAAGATGGTGATGTGCCAACCAGGATGGTGTCCCTCACGGGATCGGGGCAGGGTCTGGGGCAGGGTGATCCCCAAGGGTCCCTGGGCGAGCTGGCAGGGATATGGGGTTCCTGTGAAAAGCATTTGGGTCGTGCTTGGCCAAGCCGAGAACATCCTGTGCTGGGTGCTGGGGTTGGCAGTGGATGGGACAGTGTTGTCCCTGGCATGTAGTGGCCTTGCCAGGGCTCCCCTGGGATGCCCCAAGGCTTTCGGGACGGCTTCGAAGGGCTCTCCGGAGCCGGTGGCCACATCAGCGTTTCTTCTGGCCCCATTCCCAGGGTGGGCAGAGGTGGCAGTGGGGTCATGGTCCCTGGGCCAGCGATCCCCTGCCCGAAACCAGGAGCTCATTAATGACCCCTGCCCGAAACAAGGAGCTCGTTAACAACCCCACCCAAAACAAGGAGCACGTTAACCAAGTCCTCTGCCTGCCTACAAATTCCTGCCTGCTCTCAGACCCCCAGTCACACTCTCCTTGAGCCCCACTCTGCTGGGGGGGGGAGGAGGGGCGTGGGGTGCCCAGGAGCCTCAGCTTTGGGGTTTGCTCATTTGGGGTCTTGCAGAGCCAGCTACGTGACAGAGCAGCCCCTCTTGGTGTCCCCGCAGAACATCTGTCCCCGGGGACATCACTGCAGGGGGGCAGGGTGGCTTCACCACCCCCATCCCGAGCCAGCCCCAGTGGGGGGCTGCAGGGGGCACCAGGCAGGATGGGGGCTCCTTTCCCCCCCACTCCCGGTGATGGGGTGATGGTGGCCTCACGCGTCCCCCCGCCGGGGGCGGCGGCGCTGGGGCTGTGCCGGTGTGAGGCCGAGCTCCGCGTTGCGCCTGCCCAGGCTTGTCCATGAACTTTTATCCTTTCGCCGTGGGGTCCGGGCGCAGGGGGAGTGGGAGGAGGGCTGGATCGCCCCAGGCCCCCCGCATGGGATGACAGGATGGAGCCAGGATGTAGACGGACCCCCTCCACCACCCCCTTCCAACCTTTGTTGGGTCTGCTGGCCCCTCCAGCATCCCCAGCACCCTGGGGAATTGTCCCGTGGGGTCCTGGTGCTGCCCTGCTGTGGGTCAGGGGAGCTCTGGGTAAGGAGGGGACTTTGGGGCTGCTCTGCCCCACACCTTGTCCCCTGGAATGGTGTCGGCTGGGGGCACGCTGTGCTGCAGGCCCCCCCTTGTGCAGTGGATGCCGGTGGCCATGCCCTGAACCCCAGGCGGTTTCGGGGGATGCTGTGGCAATAACCCCCACACCCAGTTTGCAAAGGGCAAGAGAGAGTGGCAACCCAAGGGCTGTGCCCAGGGAGGGGTGACACCGCCGCTGGCCATGGGACCAGCCAGGAGGCCAGAGGTGGCCGGGGCCAGCAAGGAGCACGGCAAGACACACTGGTCCCTGTGCTGTGGCACTGGCCGAGGCAGGGCTGGGTGGAGTGGGGGGTGCTTGGCCAGGGGTCTGGGCAGCCCCCAGTTCTTTGCCATGTGCCCTGGTGCAGCTGGGACAGGGGGCTTTGGGGGATGTGGGGGCTGCCGGGGTCGTGCATGAGATGGGGCAACACTTTTGGGGCTGAACACGCTGGGGAAGAGAAACACACTGTTCCCCCCAGCTCGGTGGCGTTGGACAGAACTGGGACAGGGTGCTGCCCCGGGGGGCTTTGCAGGGGCACTGGGCACCTCTGCCCACCTCATGGCCCCACGACCGTGATGTCCCCGTGCTCCCAGCCCTGGATGCTCTCCCCCACACGCCCCCAGCCCGATCCCTATCTCGGCTGGTTGTGCTGGTCCTGCCAGCACCCTGCTCCCCACCTTGGCACACAGGGTGCCCACCGCGCCGCTCCCACCACAGCTACTGCCTCCAAAACAATTTCCATCCCCCCAACCAAGCAGAAAACACCCGAGCAACCCTCCTCTTTGCTTTTGCAGTGTTTAAAGAGGCTTTTTTCAGGCTCCTCAGCCCCAAAGAGCTCTCACCAAATGGGCAGCTGCCTGCAACCCCTTATGCTGCCTGCACAAGCCCCGGGTCTCCCTTGTGCCCCCCCCCCCATGGTGCCAGGGCCGAGCTCTGTGAGACCATGGGAATGCCATCCCCATCTCCTGGCACAGCCTTGACCTTGTGAGGAGATAAGGGCTGCCCTGGTGGCATCCTCCCTTGAGGGTACCCATCCCGCACCCCCTGGGTGACCTCGCAAGGGTGCAGCCCCCCCTCTCCAGCACCCTTGGGCTGTAGCGGGGCACTCCACAAAGGCAGGGTTGCAGAGGGGCGAGTGAGCTGCGTGTGGGGGCTCCCTCCTGGCATGGGAGCTGGCGAGCATCCCCGCTCACCGGGGGGCTTGCATTCCCATGTGGGGCTTGCATTCCCATGTGGGGCTCGCATCCCCACAGGGTTGAGCATCCCCATGGGGTTGAGCGTCCCCCTGTGGGGCTCGCATGCCCACAGGGGTGAGCATCCCCACGGCCCGTCGGTGGTCCTGGGGTCCCCAAGCCCCGCACAGATGCCTGTGCCGTGGGAGGGGGCTTCTCCCCCTGGTCCCTGAGGGAGCAGCCAGGAGGCAGGAGCTGGTGACATGTTTTCTGGCCGGTCCGGTCCCCTCCCTGCCCCAAGCAGGTCTGTCCAGCGGTCCCTCCACGGGCCATCCAGCCATGCCGGTTTCCTAATTGCTCCTGTTGTTGGTGTTTTGTAAGGGCTGGGTGTAAGGGCTGGGTGGAGCGCGGCGCTCGGCCGTGCCTTGCGTCAGCGCGGTGCCTTGCACCCTCCCTCCAGGAAATCCAATGTCTCAGCCTGGCCGAAAGCAGGTTTGGTGGAGGAGGAGGAGCTGCTTCCTCGCACCTTGGCCAGGGCCCCCACATCGCCCTCCCTCCTCTCCCAGCTTTCTTGGAAAAGCTGGGCTGGGGTTTCCCTGCTGGGGGCCAATGGGATGGGAGGGGGCTGGGGGTGTTGGGGGGCTGGGGACGTCCTGGGGAGGGAGTGATGTGCGTGTGGGTGCTGGTCACGCTGCTTGTTCCAGGATCCTGCCTGCAGTGCAGCCAGCCCTATAGATTAGCTCTCAGCCCTATAGCTTTGTCCTTGGTCCTATGGCATTGCCTTTAACCCTATGGCTTCACCCTTAGCCCCAAAAGCACCCATTATCTGGGGAGGGCAGGGGGTCTGGTGGGTCCCTGCAAAGCTCTTGGGGCTTTCTCCTCTTGGAGTGAGATGGTGGCAGCCTCATGATGCTGTGGGGTCTCAGGATGACACAGGGCAGCGGGGTCCCACCAGGGTCCCAGGCGACTGTGGGATCTCAAGGCTGGAGGGTGTGGGGCTGCCACGATGCAGCTGGGGGGGTCTTGGGCTGCCGTGGGGTCCCAGGCCACTGTGGGCTCTGGGGTCACTGCAGGACTGGGGGTTCTGGGGGGCTGTGGGGTCTCAAGCTGCTGTGGTGCAGCTGAAAGGTTTCTGGTTCCCCCGTGGCTGGGGGGTTCTGGGCTGCTGGGGGGGTCCTGGGCTGCCATGGGGCTCCTGGGGCTCAGCACCCGGCTGAGGCAGCCACACACCCCCCTTGTAGGTGCCGCATTGGGATGGAGCCCACTGCACTCGTTGGGCTGGGGGGTGGGCAGGGGAGGGGTCATGCAAGGGCCATCCCCATGTGCCACCCTCACTGTCCCTTCCCTGTGCCTCATCCCGGTGTCCCCCCACCCTCCCATCCCCAACACCCCACTTGGTTTGGACAACGCATCCTTCCCAAGGGCTCCCCACAGAGCATCCTGGGATGCTGTGGGACTCGGGGGAGGCACATGGGACTCGAGGTGCCAGGAGACTTGGGATGCTGTGGGATTCTCAGGGACATGGGACACAGGGTGCTACAGGACTCAGGGTGACATGAGACACGGGGGGAAGTGGGACTTGTGGTTCCACAGGACTTGGGATGCCATGGGACTACTGGGGATGCAAGACAGGGTGCCATGGGGCTTTGGGGGGAGGTAGGACTTGGGGTGCCATGGGACTCCTTGGGACATGGGATGCAGGTTGCTATGGGACTCAGGGTGCCATGAGACTTAGGGGGAGATTGGACTCGGGGTGCCACACGACTTAGGATGCTGTAGGACTCCCGGGGATGTGAGACTCAGGGTGCCATGGGACTTGGGGTGCGGTGGGGCTCATGGGGACGTGGGACATGCGGTGCTACAGGACTTGGGGTGCCACGAGACTCACAGGGAGGTGAGACTCGGGGTGCCACAGGACTTGGGATGCCATGGGACTACCAGGGACACAGGACGTGGGGTGCTGTGGGTCTTAGGGGGGGATGTAGGACTTGGGGTGCCACAGGACTTGGGATGGCCTGGGACTCCCAGGGAAGCAGGACACGGGGTGCCACAGGACTGGGGGTGCCGCGGGCTCATCCGGCACCGCTGCCGCCATCCCTCCCTTGGCCGGCTGGCTCGATCCTACAATCCAGTTCTCCTTATTTGGCCACAGTGCTCGGCAAGAGGGGGAGCGACGGGTGGTTTTTTTTTAAAAAAGGAAAAAAAAAAAAAAAAAAAAGAAGGCCTCTCAGCTCACTTGAGCCAGGGGCTGCTGCAGTTCCTTTAAAAGGAGATGTCTGCGCCGGAGACCTTTGTACACTCCCAGCCCGTCCGGGAAGCGTGGCGGCACAGGAGACACCTCTCCGCTCCCACCGCCGCCAGCTGCCGCCAAACATGTTATTGCAAAACTCTGCGCCGAGAGCCGGGCAAAGGGAGGAGGAGGAGGGTTGAAGGCTCCCCGCCATCACCCGCCGGCCGGGGAGTGCCCGGGGCCCCAGCCGAGCATCCTCGGGGCGGGGGGGGCCTCTCCCGGTGCCAGGGGTAGGGCTGCCGGAGGGCTCCGGCCACCTGGTTCCCATTAGCGGGGTCTGGCTTGGAGCCGCCCAGCGTCTCCCTTCAAATCCCGGCTCTTGCCTTTGCCAGGCACGGTGGAGTGGGGAGTTTTTGGGGCTGGAGGGGGGGATTTTGGGGCAGGCTTGCCTGAGGAGGCAGCTGGGTGGCAGCGGGTGGTGGTGCAGGGTTGGGGTTGCTGCCACCCCATCCCAAGGTGTCACCCGTGGGCACCCTGTGACCAAGCTCCTTGTACAGAAAATGCAGCATCTGGGCTGCTTTCTTCCCAAACTTGATTTTGGTGGACCCTTGGGTGGTCACTGGTGGCTTGGATTTGGGGGTCCTCATGGAAATAATGGCTCTGCCCTCAACGGAAGCCTGTTTGTGTGTCTGATGTCCCACAGCGGGATCACAGAATCATATGGGGTTGGAAGGGAGATGATGTTGGAGATATCTAGTCCAACCCCCCCACCCAGGGATGGACTAGAAGGGAAGGATGCTGCTCCCGGCCCTGGGCACGAGTGGGGACAGGGCCAGCACTGGTGCCAGGCCTGTGACCTTGCTGTCACCACAGCCCCTTACCCCCAGCCAGGATCTCGGTGTCTAACGGGTGTCCCCCCTGTGTCCCGGCAGGTTGTCGCGTGTCCGTGGGGGCTCGGGGTCGGAGCCCAGAGCAGCCAGCACCATAGCGTCCAACAGCTGGAACGCCAGCGGCAGCCCCGGGGAGGGGCGGGAAGATGGCCAGGACGGCATGGACAAGAGTCTGGACAATGATGCCGAGGGCGTGTGGAGTCCGGACATCGAGCAGAGCTTCCAGGAGGCGCTGGCGATCTACCCCCCCTGTGGCCGGCGGAAAATCATCCTCTCGGATGAGGGCAAGATGTACGGTGAGTGATGGGGATGAGGATGAAGGCACTGCCAAGACAAAGTGGCTGGGGATGAAGGAAAACCTCCTGCCCCAAACCCACATTGGGGCATCATCCTTGAGTAACCCCCCGCCTCCAACCCCGAGAGCAGCTTCCCCGGGTGCATCCCAGAGCAGAGCGGGAGGTGGCAGTGACCCACGTCCCCTCCCTCTGTGCTGGCTGTCCCTCCCGCTCCCTCCCTCTCTCGGCCCTGCCGGACAGACTGGTTTGGTGAAGCCGTTGGGCAGGGAGCGGGTGCGGGAGCACGGGGCCAGCACCAGCCCTCCCGCTCCCTCGCGCCTCCGCATCGCTCCCCACACCTTCCCCAGCTGGACCCGGCCCGGGGGGGGGGAAACACCCCATGGTGAGGGCCACCCACCCACCCCGAGCCACCAGCACCTGGCTTGGATTTTGGTGACTTTGTTGGGAGCAGCAGGGCTGGTTGGCCCCACTGGTGTGATGAATCTGGGGGCGGTCTCAGCCTAGTTCCTGGTGTCTCCCAAAACACCTCTGTCGTGGTAGCTCTCTGCAATGGGGAGGAAGAGGATGAGGATGGATGGTACAGGCAGGGGGTGATGGTGGTGTAGCACACATGGTGCCACCAAAGAGTGGTGGAAGGTGCCATGGTGACCCCATCCCTACAGGGATAGGGGCTGGTCTCTCCTCCCCTCCACCTCCCATGGTGTCACCCCCAGGGCTGGTGACCTCAGAGAGAGGGATGGGTTGCCACGTTACCGTCACCCCGCGGTGACGAAGGGACCAAAGCTGGCCCCTCCATCCCCAGCCTCCAAAATACACCCGCCCGGGATGCTGGCGTCACCGGGAATGGCTCACCCGCCGCCGGCGGAGAGGGGCAAAGGGGCCGAGGCTTTGCAGCGAGCACCGTGTCACCGTCACTGTCCCCACACCAGCTCCCCGTGCCACCCCGCTTACTGGGGCCCACAACCTGGG
>NW_015090982.1:1536893-1538523 GCF_001431845.1 Calidris pugnax | reverse complement strand
GGGGGGGGGGGGGCAGTGCAGGGCTTCCCAAGCGGGTGCATTTTTTGGATTTCTCCGGGAATAGCTGAAGTGCCGCCGGGAGCCTGGCCCTGCGTAGCACGCCCGAGCCCCGACCGGTTTTTCCAGCCTTTCGGAGACATCTGGCAGCTGCTTAAAGAGGCAGTGCCCCCCCCACCCCCGCCCCCTGCCTTTCATCTCCCCCAACCTCCCCAGCATCTCCCCATGGGGACCCCCCAGGACCCCCAACCGGTGGTGCCGAGCTTAACGCGACCCCCCAGAGCCACCGGTGGCAGAGGCAACGCCGGCATCCAACATAAAGGTGTGTCGGTGCCACTGCTCTCCAACCCCCCCACACTTTTTTGGGGGGGTCCCATGTGATGCCCGTGGCCATGCCCCACTGATGCCAGCAGTGTGGGGGTGGGTGAAGCAGGTGGGAGCTGGGAAGGGGGGGGACAGGACGGGCACGCTGGGCTGGCCCCCGCTCTCCCTTGCTGCCCGCCGGGTTATTTTTAACCCAGCCCGTCCAACTGGTTCACGTGGTGGTGTCAGGGGAGAGGAATTTGGGGAATGTGGTAATTTGGACCAGGACGTGCCCTCTCGGAGGAGGGAATGGCACACGGTCCCGGGTGAATCACGGCGGGGGGGACGGGGCGTGCGGGCACGTGGAGGCTGCGAGGGTGCAGCCCGGGGCGGTGACCGGGATGCGGTGCGGGGCAGGATGGGTGCAGGGGGTGCTGGGCGGGCACCACCCCACCGGGGGTGCGTGAAACACCCACGGTTATTTCCCACATTTATTTCCCCTATTTATTTATTTCCCCTATGTATTTCCCACGGGCTGGATGTGGGGAGGGAGAGGATGGGACTCAGGAGTGGGGTGTGTGAAGGGGATGCTGCGGTGCCCGGTGAAGGCGAAACCTCCCTCCTCTCCCCCCACCAAGCTGGGGCTCAGCACCAGGGTCCCCTTTGCCCCCACCCTTTGGCAGCACCCTGTTGTGGGCATCACCTCACCTGGGCATCAAGGAGCTGGCCCTCATTAGGCACTAACGAGGCAAAGGAGCTGGGCCAGGGGATGGCAGGAGCTGCTCTGGCACCTTTGGGGTGGCACTGGGGTGCTGCACTGGCCACTCAAGGGGTGTCCCCATTTCTGGGACCCACGGTAGCCCCAGCCACCCACCCACCAGCCTGGCACGGACACCCCAAGGCACAGATGTCCCCATGTGGCACCTGGCTCTGTCTGTCCCCACATTTCCCCCCCCAACCCACAGGAGCTCCCAGTTGCTTCAGGGCTGGGAGGGGGCCAGCCAGGGTTGAAACAGGGGTGGGGGGGGTGTGATATTTTTTTTTAAAGTGATTTTTTTTTTTTTTTAAAGCTGAAACGCGCTCCAAGGGCATTTCGACAAGTTCCAACCGCGACCATCTGGTCCATTAAAATAAATCTGGCGTGCCTGGCCGCCCCCGTGCGCGGGGGGCGAGGCGGCGGGGGGGGCCAGGGCCGGGAGAAGAAAGCTCCCAGCTGCTCTGACGTTTGAACGTAGATTGGCCACAGCTGGCCCCTAAAATGTGGCGCAAAAGCAACTTCTGCTTCGAATTAGACCCAGGACGTTAGGAAATACTGGTGGAAAGGCCAGCA
>NW_015090982.1:1526826-1536883 GCF_001431845.1 Calidris pugnax | reverse complement strand
GGTTGATTGGCTCCCCTGGGGGTGCTCCAGTTAAGGATGGCTTTTTCGGGGGGCTCTGTGGTTGCCTGTGCTTGGGGACACCACTGTGGTGGGGGTCCCTGCTGGCTGTCACCACCCCCACCCCGAGCCCCCTGTGTCTGGGGGCTGCCAAACTCAGTGGGGCCGGGATCACAAGGTGGGTCCCGCTGGCTTGGCGGGGGGGCTGGCCACCCCCGTGTCCCCTCGGGTCAGACAGCCGTCATGGCAGCGCCATCTCCCGGCTGTGCCTCCCTCATTAAAGCCCAGCCTCATTAAGGACCAGCATCATCAGGCCGGGGTGGGGGCCAGAGGTGCCTTTTGGGGGGCGATGGCCCTGGCCCCCCCGCTCCCCCAGGGCTGACCCCTTGGCTCTGCCGGCAGGTCGTAACGAACTGATAGCCCGGTACATCAAGCTGCGGACGGGGAAGACACGGACAAGGAAGCAGGTGAGGCCGTCGCTCTGCTTTTTCTCATGGGGGGGCTTGGAGGGGGGGCAGGGGGGTGCCAGGTAAGCCCAGAGGGGGAGCGGGTGTCCGGTTGTGTCACCCGTCCTCTGCGTCCCCTCCTGGAGCCGCCATCACTGCCAGGAGGACCCTCATCCTCTGTGAGGAGCTTCATCTGCGAGTACTAACGCCTTCGGGCTGGTCTGTCCCAGCCTAATCTGGGGATGCCTTGAAATTTGGGGTGCGGGGGCAGGCAGCACTCAGCCCCCCCCACCCCAACCTGGCTGGCGTCACCCCAGGGGTGGCAGGAGCCCTTGATGTCTCCATCCAAGCAGCACGTGTGTCTCTGTGCATCGCTTTGCTGCTCCACCTGGATCTGGGGACCATTCCCCCCTCTGCCCCTCACCGGGCTTTGTGCCACGTGTGCCAGATGCCATGGTGAAGGCAACCCCCAAAGTCCCCAGGCTGAGAGCAAGGTGTCCCCATCCTGGCCAGGGGACAGCCTGAGGGGGTCTGTGGCGCTGGTCCTGGGGGGCTGGAGGTACAGCAGAGCCCTCGCCCCAACCTTGCTGCCCCTCAGGGCGTGATGCCGGGGTGGGCAGGGGGTGCAGGTGGGGATGCAGGTGGAGATGCAGGCAGGGTCCCATCCAGCCCTCGCTGCACCCTCCTGCCAGAGACCAAACCTGTTTGAGGACAGGATGGCCACAGCCCATTTGTGACATGTCCGGTGGCTCTTTCCTCCATGGTGGCCCCCAGCTGGTAGCCATGCTGCAGAGCTGCTGGCCCAGGGTGCTGGGGAGCAGGTGCATCTCCCACCGCAGGGGGATGGATGGGTTGGGACCATGGGGACACTTACGTTGGGACTTCCCAGCCCCCTGCCAGGCACCGAGACCACACAGTCCCAAGAGCATCACCACCTCCCCATCCCCCTGTCCCTCATCCTGGCTGCTGTGTCCAAGCCTCTGGCACTGAGGCTGGTGGCAGGTGCCACCATCAGAGCTGGTGATGGCATTTTGGTCCCCAAAGCTTTAAGGAGCTCCAGCTCACACTGCCCGGGAGCCCACCAAGCCATGCCCTCCAAAGCCCTTCAGCCAGGACCGTGCCATGAGTCCCTGCAAGAGAGGGACGCTGGTCCCCAGCCACCACGGGGAATAACCCTCCAGGACTGATGCTGGATCGAGAGGGACCAGTGTCTGGCCACCGTCCCTGTGTTCAGACCAGCACTGAGCAGCGCTTTATGTATGACTTAAAGCCTTAACTGCCCCCCTGCCCCCCCCTCCATGGAGGGAAAGATGCAGCACTGGGTGAAAGCGATGCTCTGGAGAGACCCGGGAAAGGCACAGGGGAGAGTGTATGTGGCATTGTCCCCTCTGTGCAGCCGTGTCCTGGCCAGCCTGGGGTCCCTTCTTGGACAGCCTGGCACTGGTGAGAGAAGGACCTTGGCGAAATCAGCCCCGGTGGGTGCAGGGACCCCCCACCCTGCCTGGGGCTTGGGTCAGGCACCCCCAGCCACGATATGCATTCATGCCTGTACATCAGCCCCTTTTCTTGGGATCCTGCTCTTATAGGAGTCTGGAAACAAAAAACTCCACCATTTTTTCACCTTTCCCACCTGCAAAACCAGCAGCAGCTGTGGGGGAATGAGCTGGTCCCCCCTGGATCTTCCTTGGGACTGTTGGTCTCACTGTAGCCCCACCTGGGGTACCCCAGGAGCACCCCACACCTGATAGGCCCTATCCTGTGTGCAAGCAGCCGCTCACTGTGCTCGCAGGGGCCAGGGGGGGGGTGTCCGTCTGTCTGTCCAGGCAGCCCCAGTGGATGGTAAACGCAGAACACAGACACACTCCCCACAACTGCAGCAGTTCACCTCAAGGAGCTTCACCCCAACCATATGGGGGGGCACAAACCAGCATCAACCAGCTCAGCGCCGGGGTACCCCCACAATTTTCCTCCCTCCAGCTTGTGGCGGCTGCCGGACCCTGAGCATCTCCAGGAGCATCACCCCGGCCACCCCCTGCGCTCCCCCCCTTTTCTCTGCGCTCCCTTCCCTGGGGAACATCATCCCGCCTCGCCCGGGGGAACCATATCTTCACGCTCTCTGTGTTTTCCTTTCCGAACGGCGTGGCGGGCGCTAGGTGTCCAGCCACATACAGGTTCTAGCTCGGAAGAAGGTGCGGGAGTACCAGGTTGGCATCAAGGTACGTTGGCGCCCTTGCCCAGGTGTCCGCGGCGGTGTCTCTGTGAGCATGGGCAGCCCCTCCTCTTCCTCCTCCTTTCCTCTGGTTGACGGCTCTGCTGTTCCCCCTCTCCTTCTGCTCTCTCTCTGCAGGTCTCTAGCCACTTGCAGGTTCTTGCCCGGCGGAAATCTCGTGAGATTCAGTCCAAGCTGAAGGTACGCGTGTCCCACCCCTGGCCCTGCCTGGCCCCCCCCGGCCCGCTGACGACTAACGCACTCGGCTCTGTGGTGTGCCGCTTGCTTTCTTTTATACTTCTCTTTTTTTTTGGTGGTGTTTTTTTCTTCCCCTCTCCCTCGGCTCCTGGGACCGCACAGTTTTTAGTGGCATCATCGTGGGATGCCCGGGGAGAAGTGCAAGGGGGTGTCCGGCTTGAAGGCTGGGTGCCAAATGCCCTTCTGTAGCCCAGGCAGGGATCTCACCATGGGGAAATGCGGGTTTAAACCCTGCTCCGGTGATGCTCAAGGGCTGCCCCCACTTTTGGACCATCAGGGGTTATCCCAGGAGAGGAAGGACCCCCCACCCAGAGCAGCCAGCAAGGCAAAGTGAGGTTCAAGCAAAGGGTGCAAAGCTCTCCCTTCCGTATCTGAGACCTGGCACCGCTTGTGACACGTGCTGGGGGAGTATGTGGGCAGAAGCAGGGGGGGTCCTGGGGGTCTCTGCAGGCTGCCAACCCAGCGGCTTGTGATGCACCAGGGGCCAAGTCTGGCCCAGGTGGCACATCGGGGATGAGGGTGGCAGCAGGTCCGGATGGGGTCAGGCTCCAGGGAGGGGGCACAGCAGTCCTGGGGAGGGGGCACACTGGTCCCAGGGAGTGGACATGGTGGTGCCGGGGCAGCCCATGGTTCCAGGAGCCAAGGGAGCCGAGCGAGGAAAAACTGGATCATCCTCTCTTCTCTGGTTGGCTTTTCTTTCCTTCCTTTCTCCTAACTGGAGCCCGACTAACCCTTCCGTAACCAACCCACCGAGCTTCGTGGTGGTGGTGGGGAGGGTGATGATGGGGGGGGGACATGGGCAGGATTCGAGGCATTTCCAAAGGACCAAGCCCTGCTCGGGTTGGACCCACCCGGTGCAAGATCAGGAACAGAGTGGTCTCCACTGCATGACCACCCTGTGGGTACAGCCAGCTCTGGGCTGGGCTGCGCAGCCCGGGATGCTCCTGGCTTCGTCCCTGCATTGTCACACCGGGGGGCATCTCCCTGGGCAGGACCCGGCGGGGACCTGCTGCCTCCCTGGGGGTGTGGGAGCCCAGAAAACTGCCAAGCCCTGTGCCAGGAACCAAGACCACACAGTCCCAAAAGCATTGCCACCGTCAGAGCTGGTGCTGGCCCAGGAGCCCACCAAGCCATGTCCTCCTTTCAGCAGGGACCCCGATGCCCCATGAGCAGGGTGCCCGGAGGGTGCCCACCCCCGGGCAGGTTTGGTTTGCTGGGAGAAGCCAGGAGAGGGCACCCAAAACTACTGCTTTGGGAGACTCCTCTGGGCTCCTACATCTTAAAGCCAATTCCCAGCCACAAGTGGGGCAGCCAGGGAGAGGGGGGGCAGCAGAAAAAGAATAATACATCTATATATAGATATATATATAATATTCTGTGCCTTTGCACAGAAAAAGTAATATAGAATATAATATAATAGAATTAGAATAAAACAGAATAAGATTTCCTATTTCCAGTGCAGGCCACGGGGGAGTGAGGGGCAGGAGTGACCCCTGGGGATCGGAGGATGGAGACCAGTGTCCATGGCTGCGCTCTCCATCCCCTGCAGGAATCCGGCAGGGAGCGGCCCCAAGCGATCCCCCCCAAGCGATATATCCTTTCCCAGACATACTTTGAGGCAAATCCTGGGGCAGGCAGCCCTCTGCCCTCACCCAGCGCTCATCCTGTTGAATGGAAACTCCCTTCCATGAGCAATATATATATTTTTAAGCTGCAGTCATGTGTGGGTTAGGGGTGCCCGGCGTGTGGCTGCATGCCCACGCTCCTGCCCTGCCCCAGGTGAAAATAAATGAAGCGATTGATCCCCGAGGAAGGTTTCGAGGGAACACAGAGGGTATGAGGTGGGACCAGCACGCAAATGTCCTGGTGACAGGGCTGGAGAAGCAACCCTGCTCCGGGGGAAAGACCGCGGAGCCCCCCTGCTTCTGCCCAGCGGTGCCTTGACCTCTGGAGCAAAAGGGAAGAGGAAAAAATAGTTGTTCTCCTCTATAAATGCACAGAGGGCATAGAGGGGTTGTGCCCAGGCTCTTCCTTACGGTGCCTGCAGAGGAGTTGGTGCCCACATCCCAGGGAGCCAGGTGCAGGTGCCCTTTGCCAGACAGGAGCCTCTCCATGCCCTGGTTTCAAGCATTGGGGGCTGCTGAGGAGGCTGTAAAGGGCATTAAAAGTTGTAAAGGCTGTTAAAAAGCCACAGCGACCCCCTAAAATAGTGGGGGGCATTGGCATCCCGATCCTGGTGGGATTAAGCGTGGATATCAGTGCCCGTCGTGTGCATCCCCTGGTGATCAGCCAGGTCGAGGGGTTCACTCCCCAAATCAGGCTGCGGTGATGAGCTGGGGTGGGGGATACACAGCTTTTGGGGAGGGGGGGAGATACATGTGGTGCCTGTGGACTCCCACGATGCTCTAACCTTTCTTTTTTCCCCCTCTTTTTCGGACAGGCCATGAACTTGGTAAGTTGTGGTGCCTTTGGTTCCCCGAGTCCTTTTGCCTCTTCCCACTGAGGGGCTAAACCCTTTGTGCGCCCGGGGGAGTGGGGACACTTTCCAGACCCAGGAGCTCCTGCCCGGGTGACATTTGCAAGCTTAAAGCATTAATTACCATGGGGAGGTTTTGGGGATGAGCATTTTTTGAGGGAGCATTTGGGGAGGAAGGGGGCATCTACCCACCCTGGTCCCTTGTGGGGCTGCACAACCAGCTCCGTGCTTTGCAAAACCTGCTGGGCACATTCAGGTTTGGGTGGGGGGTGTCTCAGTTGCCCATGTAACCTCTGTGTCCCTCCTGTCCCCCCCCCTCCCCAGGACCAGGTCTCGAAGGATAAGGCTCTGCAGAGCATGGCTTCCATGTCCTCCGCGCAGATTGTCTCGGCCAGCGTCCTGCAGAACAAGCTCAGCCCCCCCCCTCCTCTTCCTCAGGCCGTCTTCTCTGCTGCCCCCAGGGTGAGGACAGACCCCCCCCGTAGGGGACACCCCAGGGTGGGGGGACACACACGAATCCCCATGCAGGGTGCACAGGGGACGGGGGGGATGTTTGATGGCCCCCTGGTCATGGTGGCAATGCACAGGGGGGCTCTGGGGACTCTATAGTTTGCAGCAGGTGGGGAGGAGAAATTTGGGGGGGAGGGGGATCAGAAGCCGCTGACTCTTCTTTGTGCTGTTCCTGCAGTTTTGGAGTGGGCCTATCCCAGGACAGCCTGGACCCTCTCAGGAGTAAGTACAGACCCCTCCAGCTGTACTGGGCAGGACTCCCCCCTGCCTTGGCAAGGGACTGGGGTGACCTGGGCTTCGTTAACCTAACAATGCTCTTTGTTTTCCAGCATTAAACCGTTTGCACAACCAGCTTACCCCATCCAGCCACCCATGCCTCCGTCACTAGCCAGTAAGTGCCCTTCCTTGCCCCCTTGCAGGGGACCCTGCCAACCCATGCCCGTGCCACCCTCCCACCCGCAGTGCCACCCCCCTGCGGTCCCCTCTCCAGTCCTGTCGGGGGCAAAAACCTGGGTTTAAACCCAGCCAGAAGCCCCACGGTGAGCGGGACCCCACTGTTCCTGCCCGTGTCCCCCCCCCCATCCCTTTCCACCCAGGATGGGGACTGGCACATCCCATGTTTTGGCCACCCCATGGGAAAAAACCCTATGCTCGGAGATATAGGAGGGTGGACGATGCAGATGTAGTGCAGGGGGGGGGGTCACCCCAGCTCATGGTTGTCCCCCAACACTTCGTGTCCCCCCCACCCTCCAGGTTACGAGCCCTTGGCTCCGCTCCCACCAGCCGCCTCGGCCGTGCCCGTCTGGCAGGACCGCACCATCGCCTCCGCCAAGCTCCGGCTCCTCGAATACTCCGCCTTCATGGAGGTGCCTCGGGACGCCGAAACGGTAACAGTCCCCTCCGTGTCCCCACCACGCCACCCGGCTGGGCTGGTGCCCCATCCCTGGGCTTGGTGGCACCTTCCTTTCCACCTGACCTCTTGTTTTCATTTCCCCGCCCCGGTCCTTACAGTACAGCAAACACCTCTTCGTGCACATCGGCCAGACGAACCCCTCGTACAGCGACCCGCTGCTGGAGGCCGTGGACATCCGCCAGATCTATGACAAGTTCCCCGAGAAGAAAGGTGGCCTCAAGGAGCTCTATGAGCGTGGGCCCCAGAACTCCTTCTTCCTCGTCAAATTTTGGGTACGATGTTGGGAGGGGGAGGAAAGGGAGGGTTGTCACAGAATGCTTTGGGTTGGAAAGAACCAAGACCCCTGCCCTGGACAGGGACACCTCCCACCAGACCAGGTTGCTCCAAGCCCCCTCCAACCTGGCCTTGAACCCCCTCCAGGGATGGGGCAGCCACAGCTTCTCTGGCCAACCTGGGCCAGGCTCTCACCACCCTCACACCAAACAAGTTCTTTCTAGTATCTAACCTAAATCTTCCCTCTTTCAATTTCAAACCATTACCCCTCATCCTATCACTGCATTTCTTGATAAAGAGTCCCTCCCCAAATGTCCTATCACAAAGATTTTTGGATTATAGATCTATAAGCCACAGGCTCCTTGTGGGTTGGGCACTCCGCTGGCAGAGCAGGAGCATCCTGAGCAGCTCCATAAGCCGGTGTCCCTGGTCCCCATCGGGAGATGGGTGTGATGGCACCTAACGGGACCCTCTCCCCGCTCTCATCTCTCCAGGCGGATCTGAACAGCACAATCCAGGACGGGCCGGGGACTTTCTACGGTGTCAGCAGCCAGTACAGCAGTGCAGAGAACATGACCATCACGGTCTCCACCAAGGTGTGCTCCTTTGGGAAGCAGGTCGTGGAGAAGGTGGAGGTGAGTCCCGTGCCCCACTGCATTGGGAAGGGGTGGGAATTGGGTCTGCAGTGGGTCCCGGAATGGAGAAAACCCCAGGGGTGGGTGTAGGACACGTGGGTGCATGGGTAGAGGGGAGGGGACATCTCCACCATGTCCCAGTTGGCCACCACCCACCGTTGCCTGCGTCCACGGCAGTGTTTTGGCTCCCGTGGGGTGGGTGCTCACTCTGCTGCCTGTCCTCCCCCCAGACGGAGTACGCGCGGTTGGAGAACGGCCGGTTCGTCTACCGCATCCACCGCTCCCCCATGTGCGAGTACATGATCAACTTCATCCACAAACTCAAGCACCTCCCGGAGAAGTACATGATGAACAGCGTCCTGGAGAATTTCACCATCCTGCAGGTACCTCTCCTCCTTTCCCAGGGAGCGTTTCCCACCAGGATCGTGGTGCCCACACTTCCATTGACCCCATCATCCTTGCCGAGGGCTGCCCGGCCCCGGGGTACCCCGTCTTGGCACTGCCTGAGTCCATGAAACCCCCCAAAAAATGGGGTAGCAGATTTTTGGTGCTGTAAATAAAGTACCTGTGTCTGAACTTATGCAGCACCCGATCCCCTGGGCAGAAAAATGGGTAGAAAATTTTTCATGGCGCAATTAAGAGGTTGGCAATTTAAATACCTGTGCCCGAGCCCTTGCAGCCCCTCAAATATCAGCGTCCCCCTCCTAACGTGCTCTCCGCTCTGCCGCAGGTTGTTACCAACAGGGATACCCAGGAAACCCTGCTCTGCATTGCCTTCGTTTTCGAGGTCTCCACCAGCGAGCACGGCGCCCAGCACCACGTCTACAAGTTGGTCAAGGACTAGGGGCCCTCGGGGACAGGGGGGGGCACGAGGGACGTGCAGGGGAGGGAGGGGGGGTTGGCTGCAGAGAAAAGCCACCCGTGCCCGTTGCCTCGTGAGAAGTCATTTGAAGAGAGAAGGAGGAGGAGGAGGAGGAGGAAGAAAAACAATAGCCAAAAAAAAGACTGACTTGCGATCGCAGATGTTTTCTACTTAGGAACAGTTTCTTTTTTTTTTTTAAATAAATAAAAAAAAAAAAAGGAAAAAAAAAAAAAAGGAAAAAAAAAAAAAGCAAAATACCTTTTTATAATTTGAAGTGGTTCACTGCCAAGCCAATAGCTAACATGCCTACTTTGCAACTTTAAGGGATGCCTCCGTTTTTTGTGAAAGCTTGTGTCCCTTTTTTCATGTCTGGGGAGTGGAGAGGTGGGAAAGCCCTTCCCTGGGGGGGACCCCCGAGCGCGGGACCGGAGCCCAACTGGTCGATCCGGCATTGCTTATCAGTTGCCTGATTCCCAGAAGACTTTTACATTTAGTTAAGTGACACACTGCTTCTCTTTTAATTTTTTTATTTTTGTTTTTTTGTTGGTTTTATTTTTTTTTTTTAGTGTTCGTGTGCGTGTGCGTGCGCATTTGTGTGGGTCTCATGTGGTTAAAAAACTAACGGAAAAACTGAAAGTGCCTGATATAACTAGTTTTAAGCTTGGACTGTTTAGACAGCTTCTCCTTAAAAGACTTGAATGTTCAGTTGAAATTTTGGAGCTTGCTTTTTCCACCTATATATAATATATGTGTGTGCGTATATATATGGGAAAGGAAGTGTAGGGAGAAAGGAAACCCGTGTGCGGCGCTGGATGGGGATAAACCGGCCCTCGGTGTCGCCGATGGAGGCCGGGAGCCCGCCGTGCCGCCGCCAGCAGCGGGGTGTCAGAGCGGAGGATGAGCCCCCCCCTTCTCCTTTTGCCCCCCCCCTCACTTACCGAGAATCTGTTGGGGCAGATACTCCAGACAGTATTTTGACTATGCTGCCAGCCATCCCCCAAAGTCCGGGTGCAAGTTATCACAACTGCTGTTGTGATGGCCAAGGCCGGGCAGGAGCTGGTGGGGGGGCAAAACAGGGAGAGCACACCGCCACACTTTGGGAGGGACAAAACGTAGAAATTTCAGCCTCACCTACCTATATTAATGATTTTTTGCTTCTTGCCCTACCCCTACCTCCTTTGTCTCTGTACCCCAACCCCCCCCCTTTTTTTTTTTTTAATTAAAGTGCTTTTTAATACTTTTTAAAAATACACCATGCTTGTAATCAGGATTGTGCCCCTCTTTGGTGGCCAGGACCTGCTCCTCTCTTACCTCCCTGTGCCAGTGACCGGAGGAGGTGACGCAGCTGAGTTTGCTGGGGGGAGCATGGGGAGCTGGTGTGGGGCGGGGGGCAAGGCCTGGGGGTGTCTCCATCTCCCTGGGTCTGCTGCAGATGGGGGGGGGGGGGGCTGGGTTTTAATGTGGGAATGGGACCCCCG
>NW_015090982.1:1523489-1526558 GCF_001431845.1 Calidris pugnax | reverse complement strand
GAAGAATGGGAAAGGAAGTGTAGGGAGAAAGGAAACCCGTGTGTGGCGCTGGATGGGGATAAACCGGCCCTCGGTGTCGCCGATGGAGGCCGGGAGCCCGCCGTGCCGCCGCCAGCAGCGGGGTGTCAGAGCGGAGGATGAGCCCCCCCCTTCTCCTTTTGCCCCCCCCCTGCTCGGATGCGGTCCCAGTCCCGAGAGGAGGGAGCCTGGACGGGCTGGAGGACGCGGCATTGTGGCAGGTCTGGTCCCAAACCCATTGGGGTGGCAGTGGCTGGCGGCGTCGGGGACGTGGGGACGGAGGTGCCAAGGCGGGAGCAGGGCAAGGTGGCAGAGGGGGCTGCTGTCACCTCCCCGGGGATGCTCCTCTGTGCCCAGCCAGGGGCACCGGGAACGGGCAGCGCTGAAGGGCATCAATGATGCAAAGTAATTTTTTTATGGCTTTTTTTTCCCCCCCCCCTTTTTTTTTTTTTAATTAAAGTGCTTTTTAATACTTTTTAAAAATACACCATGCTTGTAATCAGGATTGTGCCCCTGGGGGCTGGTTTTTAATGTGGCAATGGGACCCCCGAGCTCTGCATGTGCTTTCAGGGATTGCACTTGGGGGGGGCCCAGGCTAAACCCACCCCCCCTCCTTGTCACTCACCGAGGAGCCTTGAGAGGAGAGCAGTGGGGGTGGATTTGCCTGATTTACTTTGCATATGTACATTTTCAGTCTTTCCCCCCCACACCCCCCACCTTTTTTGCCTTTTTTTTTCTGTGTTGAATGTTCTGGTTTTGACTGCTCTCCGCAGCTGCTCCGGCGGCTCCCTGTATCCCATGGGAAGCGGCCAGGGAAGCAGCTTGGGCCGGGAGAAGCACGTTGGGCAACACAGGGCCAGGCTGCAAGTGGGCAGAGTTGGGGACAGAGAGGGGATAGAGGGTAGGAGGGACAGCGGGACAGGGGACCGGGTCTGCTTGGAGGTGTTTTTGTGGCTCCAGCCCAAAACAAGGCAAGGCAGCATTCCCGGTCCTGGGGCTGTTCCTGGGGACAGCATCCCCAGGGCGCAGGAGGGGACGCAGAGGGACAGAGGTTGGGTTTTGCGGTGGTGGCACGGAGCAGGGTGGTGGTGGTGGGGACAGGGAGTGTGAGGTGGCCAGGCCTGGCCGGGTTTCTTGTGCCAGTGGAGGAGTGAGGGCAGCGGGAGGTGCAGAGCTGGGTGCTGTGGGACAGGAGCGGTTCGAGGGGCGCAGGAGCCCGGGATGGGGGGAGTGGAGGGGGGGTTTAGGCTCGATGCTGCTGGGTGCAGAGGGGCGGGAGCAGCCCCACAGCTCAGGAAGGGGCATTGACTGCCATCGTGGTGCCACGTGTCCCGCCGGGCATGGGGACTTCGACCTCTCCTTGCCAGGAAAAGCCACCCATCCCCGGGGACAGGGCAGAGCCACCCCAGCCCCGTGCCCCAGAGAGGACTCGGTGGTGGGGCTGGACGGACACGAGTGAGGGGGGGGAAAAATCCAGGGAAAGGCACCGGCATCCCATCCCAGGGCCATGCTGGGGCTGCCTGCCCGAAGTCTCACATGTAGCATGTTTGTTTGTTTGTTTGTTTGTTGTTTTCGTGGTTCTTTTTTCCTTTCTTCCATTTCACCCGCCGATCTAAAACTCTGGGAATGAAAACTCAAAACTTCCCCCCCATAAACCCCAGGCGTGCCCTGCCCCTGCCCTGGGGGACAAAACTCTTCGTTAACTGGACCGGTTTATGCCTCCATCCCTCCATCCCCCCACATCCCACGCACACGGTGCCCCCAACAGCCCCGGCCAGGGTTCAGCCAGGATCCCAGAGACACTTTCTCAACCTCCCCCACCTTTTTCCCCCCAGCCCCTCCGTTCTCCTCCAGTGTATTTATGAATTTCACATGAAGTACTGTTTTATTTTTTTAAAGACTTTGTAAAGCTTACCAGGGTTACAATCACCATTTTTAGAGCTGTGTCAGTCCACAATGTTAAAAATCCATTTTTTTATGTATTATATTTTGTGTATTTTTTTTTTAATCCAGCTGTGATGGGTTGTATCATATATTTGTTGTGTTTACTGTATCTGTCCAACTTCAAAGAGAGGAGACTGTGGAGCTCCGAGAAAACTACGGTCTGCTGAAAAAAAAAAAACATTAAAATTATTTGTTCATGGGTTGGCTCAAGTGGTTCTGAAGTTCATATTTTATTTTTTTTTAATTTCTTGTGGTTTTTCTTCAACAGCTGGGACTATGGGGGCTGCCGCAGCCCATGACACCCCTTGGCTGCGTATGGCCTCTCCCAGGACCCCAGTTCTGGGCACTGGGATGTGGTTTGCATCACTGGGGATGGGTTTGCCTGGGAAAGGTGACTGCTGGGTTAGCCCACCCCATGGCGAACGCTTCCCTGCACTTCCCCACAGCATCACTGGGTTCAGGGACACATATTTTAGGGGGTCCCATCCTTGCCCAGCCTGGCACCACATAATGGAGGGCTGACTGTGTCCCACCAGTAAGAAACACCCATCAGAGCCCTGCTGGCAGTGCCTAAGCTATTCCATACACCCCAGAACTGGGTGCCCCAGATGACATGTTTTAACACAAACCACTTCTCCCCTTTCTGGAAGCCAAACCATGGTATTTAGGTGTCCATTCCCATTACCCCAAGGGCAGAGCCTGGCACCCCAGCCAAACCCCAATGCCATTAGGCCCCTTCCAGTCCCTCAAGGGGCTCCAGGAAAGCTGGTGGGGGGACTCTTGATGAGGGAGGGGAGCCCGAGGATGAGGGGGAAGGGTTTGACACTGAAAGGGGAGATGGAGCTGAGATGTGGGGAAGAACTTGTTTGGTGTGAGGGTGGTGAGAGCCTGGCCCAGGTTGGCCAGAGAAGCTGTGGCTGCCCCATCCCTGGAGGGGTTCAAGGCCAGGTTGGAGGGGGTTTGGAGCAACCTGGTCTGGTGGGAGGTGTCCCTGCCCAGGGCAGGGTGTGGCACTGGGGGGGCTTGAAGGTCCCTCCCAACCCGAACCATTCAGGGATTCTATGACAGGAGCTGCCGGGGCTGCTTTGCGACCCCCCTGTGCCCCTC
>NW_015090982.1:1504469-1523479 GCF_001431845.1 Calidris pugnax | reverse complement strand
CCGCGGGCCCCCCCCGCCGCCCCAGGTCCGCTCCGCGCCCCGGCCCCGCTCCGCGCTCCCCCCGCCGCGCTCCGCCCGCTGCTCCGCGTCCCGGCCCCGGTTCCGCCGGTCGCTCCGCGCTCCTCTCCCCATCTCCGCCTGTTGCTCCGCGTTCCCGTCCCGGTTCCGCCTGTTGCTCCGCGCTCCTGACCCGCTTGCGCTCCCGCCCCGGCTCCGGTCCCGCGGGGAGCTCTGCTGCGGGGTGGGGGTAAGGGGGGAGACAGGGGGTGCTCAGCCCCGGTAGCAGACGCCGGTATTAGCGCGGCGCAGGGACGGGATGAGCCGCTCGGTAATCCCGGCGGGTCAGGCACAGCCCGGCTGCCTGTTCCCCGCTGCTGTACCCAGCTGATCGTACTTGGCTGCCTGTACCTGGCTGCTTCTACCCGCCTGCCTGTTCCCAGCTCCCTGCACCCCACGGTCAGCACCCCGCCTCCTGGAGCCCCGCATTCGCTCTTTGCCCCCTCGGGAACCGCCAGTGCCCCCGGGAGAGGTGGGGGGTCGGGGGGAAGCGGGGCTGTCAGAGCCACCCGGCAAACAGTGCTGGGACTGCGGTGAGAGCTGCTGGGGGCTATGGGGTTTGGGGTCTTCCACAGTGTCCATGGGGTCCCCAAGAGGGGAGGTGGGTGGTGGGGTGTCCCATGCCCGTACCTCGCAGCGCCGCTTTGAACCCGGGGTTTGAAGTCCATTCGGGAGCAAATCTTGCTGACAGACAAGGGGTTTGAGCCTTGTACCCCACCCCTGGCCCCCCCGTGTCCCCATCTGTGGGATGGAGGGGTCACCCGTGGTTTGGGTAGGTAGGTCTCTGTTTGGGGGCAAGTTGGGGTGTGGGATGGGCCGTGCCAGGAGCACCCCAAGTGCTCCTCCCTCCCGGCCTTTGCCTTGGCTCGGCCCCTATGCCCTTGGTACCCTGGGTCTGCCCCACGCCCTGCGCCAGCTCCTCGAGGCTGTCACCCCAACTCTCTCCCTGCAGGACCCCCCTCTGCCCGACGGTCTCCTCCAACCCTGGTGAAGCCCCGGTGAGCGATGGAGGGAGATCCCACCCTGCGACTCCGTGTCTTCGATCTCAACTGCTGGTGAGTCCAGAATTCACCGTGGCCTCACCGGGGTGCATGGGTGGGGACAGGGACCCCCCTCACCGGGAGAGGGGTCCCACCTTGGTGTCACCTTCATACCCCTTTCTTTTTGGGGCTGCAGCACTCTCCCAGCCCCAGGTCATGAGGTGCTCGGCTGAGCAGTGCCCCCTGTCCTGTCTGAGCCTGCTCCCCCCAAAAAAGGGTCCCCCCATTTGCACCCCAACCATCTGCCTCAGTTTTACAGGCAGGAAAAGCTGTCCCCAAACAGGGGGACAGATGTCCCTGCATCTCCCTCCTGTCCCCATGTCCTCACATGGCCCTTTCCCCCTCCTCTCCCATCTCCCCCAATCTGTATCCTTCCCATACCAGTACTGGAGCCCTGTCTCCCCCATTTCGGGTCCCGGCGTGTCCCAACAGCCCCTGTCACCCCGTCCCCCCCAAGCTGTGACGTCCCACCCCTCTCCGGCAGGGCCATCCGCTACCTGAGCAAGCGGCGGCAGGAGCGTGTCCAGCTCATCGGGGACGTGCTGCGCCGGGAGGGCTTCGACCTGGTGCTTCTCCAGGAGGTGAGGGCAGTCTGTGAGCTGAGCGTGCCCGTTCTCAGCCCGTGAGCCATGAGACGAGTGTGCCTGTTCCCAGCCCATGAGATGAGCATGCCCGTTCTCAGCCTGTCCCGCTGTTCTCCAGGTGTGGAGCGAGCAGGACTACAGCGACCTGAAGGCGAAGCTGGGAAGCTGCTACCCCTTCTCTCATTACTTCCGCAGGTGAGAGGGGTCCGGGTCAGCCCCCCTGCCCCCCCCCAGGGCTGTCCATGGGGCTGTGCCAGGGCTGTGCCACCTCCTCGGTGTTTGCCACACGGAGAGACCAGTGCGGGTGCTGTAGGTCACCTCTGTCACCGAGGGACACCCCATGCTTGGGGAGGGGGGTGCTCATGGGATCACACTGGGACCCAGGCATCCAGGGACCTCGGCTTGGGACTGGGGGGGCAGAAGAAGGGGGGACCGTGTTGCCTCACCCCGCTTTTCCCCTCCCGCAGTGGGGTGATCGGCAGCGGCCTCTGTGTCTTCTCCCGGTTCCCCATCCTGGACACTCTCCTCTACCAGTACTCACTGAACGGGTACCCCTACATGGTGAGTGGGGTGCGGGGGGCACGCAGTGCCATGGGGCCCAGCCCCACAAAGCCTCACTGACCCCAGCCTGCTCCCCTTCCTCTCCTCAGCTCCAGCATGGGGACTGGTTCGGCGGCAAGTCCGTCGGCCTTGTCATCGTTAAGATCTCCGGGATCATCTTCAACGTCTACGTCACCCACGTGAGCATTTTGGGGAAAGACATGGCGGGGGGGGATGACGATGGGGAGGGGGGAGACGAGTGGCCGTACCCCTCCTTCACTGTCCCCTTGCTTTGACCATTGCTCTGGACCACCCCTCCTGGGCCCAGGCACTGATTTAATGAAATATTGCTGGGGGAGTGGGACAGTGACCCCACAACCTGGCTGTGCAGTGGGGTAAGCGTCATCTCAGGCTGTCCCCAGGGGGATGGGATGAAGGCAGGAGTCGGCCAGACCCCAAAGGGACCATCTAGAGGACCTGGGTGGGTTTGCAGGGAGCCTAGGAGCAGGGCAGATGCCAGCACGGGGGGTCATGGCCACTTTGCCTCCCTCTCTTGCCAGCTGCACGCCGAGTACTGCCGGGAGAAGGACGCCTACCTGCCCCACCGCCTGGTGCAGGCCTGGGAGCTGGCACAGTTCATCCGGTGAGCAGCTGTGGGGTGTCCCGTGGGGTCCCCCAGGGTGTGTGCAGTCACCCCCATTCCGGGGGCTTGCACTGCAGAGAGCTCCCAGTTGCTATCAGTCCCAGCCAGGAGTAAGGCTGAGGAGCACTGTTGGGGGGGTCCTGGTAATCCCAGTCCGGCACTGGGCAGGGTGGGGAAGGGGGTTAGCCGTCCCCGTCCCCGCAGACACACCTCAAAGGCAGCTGATGTGGTGCTGGTGGGGGGGGACCTGAACATGCACCCCGAAGACCTGGGCATCCGGCTGCTGCGGGGCTGGACGGGGCTGCGGGACGCCTTCGCTGAGGCCACACACTTTGAGGTGAGCGGCTGGGGCGGGGGGGTTACCGGGGTCCTGGGATACACCCAGAGCCCCCCCACTCCCCCCCCCCCGACCCAGGTGGTTGCTCTCAGGGCTGCGAGGATGGCTGCACCCTCGTCCCCAACAACTGCTTCACTGTCAAGTCAGAGCTGCTGCCCTTCCCACTGGGCATCCGCATCGACTACATCCTCTACAAGGTAACGGGGGGGCCCTCGGCCACCAGCTGTGGGGGGCGGGGGGCATGAAACACTGGTGTGACCTTCCCCACCGTCCCCTCGCCCAGGCCATCTCCGGCTTCACAGTGAAGTGCGAAGAACTGAAGACCACTAAGGGGACAGCCCCGGGCATGGACATCCCCTTCTCGGACCATGAAGCCGTGATGGCGACACTGCAGATCCGGAGGCAGGGACAGGCTGCGGGTGACACCCAGGGCACAGCTGGTAAGGAGTGGGGGGGACTGCCAGGGTTCCCCTTGTGCCAACTGGTGGAGTTGGATGGAGTTTTGGGGGATGTTTCCGCTTGCTTAGGGCATCCCTTGGGGTGCTGCTTGTGGAGGGGTGCATGAACAGGGCAGAGTGGTGGGAATGGGGAGAAAAGCTGGGAGAAGAGAAGGCTCCAGGGAGACCTTACAGCCCCTTCCAGTCCCTAAAGGGGCTCCAGAAAAGCTGGGGAGGGACTCTGGATCAGGGAGGGGAGCCATAGGACGAGGGGGAAGGGTTTGACCCTGAAAGAGGGGAGATGGAGCTGAGATGTGGGGAAGAACTTGTTTGGTGTGAGGGTGGTGAGAGCCTGGCCCAGGTTGGCCAGAGAAGCTGTGGCTGCCCCATCCCTGGAGGGGTTCAAGGGCAGGTTGGAGGGGGCTTGGAGCAATGTGGTCTGGTGGGAGGTGTCCCTGCCCAGGGCAGGGGGGTTGGAACTCAATGATCTCTAAGGTCTCTTCCAACCTGAACCATTCGATGGTTCTATGAAAAAGGGGGGGGTGCAGGGGGGGGTGCCATCCTTCTGAGCCGCCCCTGTCCCCCGCAGAGACGACGCTGGCGGACGTGGTGACGGAGGCACGGACAGAGGTGGGCGTGGGGCTGCGGGCAGCGCAGGGGCAGCGCTACTCCACGGGCAGGATGGCTGTGCTGGCCCTCCTGCTGCTGCTGCTGCAGGCAGCGGCCGCCCTGGGCACGCTGGCGGGGCTGGGGGCTGGGCAACCCTTCCCCAAGCTTTCCTTTGCCCTGCTGGCCTTCCTCGCCATTGGCGTCCTCTTCCTCGCCACCGGCCTCCACCTCTTCCACACCATGGAGGTGAAGATGCTGCAGGGCACCGAGGAGCAGATGCGGATGGCCCTGCGGGCACTGCAGGAGCGTCCCAGTGACAGCTGAGCTGGGGACGTGGGTGGCCCACAATGTGTGTGTGTGTGTGTCCCCAGCCCCATCCTGGCCCCTTTTGGTCCCCTTTTCTAATTGATTTCAAGTTTTAGGTGAGCAGCGCTGCGGCCGGCTCGGTAGCGTGGGTTTGACAGCCACCTCTCTGGGTGAAATTAAGATTTTTCAGGGCAGATTCATTCCGTTGGCCCCCGGTAGGAACCACGGCAGAGACGGATTTTAATTGCTATGTTTTTTAATACTCCCTTTCTATCCGGAGGGACCCGCCAGCATGGCCAGGACGCTCAAGAGGCTCAGCCTCCCTTTGCCCGGGGCGGCCTCGGGGGCTTCCTGCTGAAAGCTGGCGACTGCTCCGGCAACCAGATTTGACACGGATAGAAAATAAATGCGGTATTTTAGCCCTTGGCACTGGGTCAGGGAGGCTTTATTTGAAGGGAATTGGGGGGGGTTGCAGCAGGATAATGGGGCTGGTACAAACGAAGGGTGGGCAGGAGGGTTGGGGGAGGCACCGAAGGAGCCCGCGCCCGGGACCCCCCTGTCCCACATGGCTGGGGCTGCCGTAAGCACCGTTTGGCGGTGGAGGCCACCCCACAACAGCAGGGGACCCCAGAAAGGTCTGAGAAGTCTGTGCAAAGGCCAGTTTGGCATTGCCAAGCAGGGGAATACCCAAAGGGGCAAGGAGGACACGGCTGCTGGCATCCCTGGTCCTCGGTGTCACACAGTCCCCATGGGGACCTGCTGGACAAAAAGCCCCTTCCCTGGGGACCCCTGCGACCTCGCAGTGGGGTTCTGACCCTGGTTTCCTGCAGTGGCTGGGGACAACGTGGATGTAGCACCCAAAAGCAGTGATGGAGAATGGTGGCGTCAGCCCCATCTGTCTGTCACTGACCCAACTCGTAGAGCCAGATGTCCCTGGCTGGGATGGACATCCCTGGAAGAGATGGATGTCCCAGGCTGCAATGGATGTCCTGGGTTAGGACAGATGTCGTCAGCTGGGATGGATGTCCTAGGTTACAATGGGTGTACTCAGCTGGGATGGTTGTCCCAGGTTAGGATGGATCTCCTGGCCTAGGATGGACATCCCGGGTTAGGATGGATGGCCCCAGCTGGGCTCCATGTCCTCGGTTAGGATGGATGTCCTGGGCTGGGATGGCTGTCCTGGGTTAGGATGGATGTCCCCAGCTGCAAAGGACCTTCTGGGTTGGCTTCGAGGGGCTACTCCTGATGTTGCCCCTCCACATTTGGCATCTCCATTGTGACCTGCCTGTGGTGGCCACAGTCATGTCCTCCCTGCCGCGAGTGAAGCTCTTCAGTGCCCGGGGCACGGGGATGGCTGGGCAGCGATGGAGCTACCACACGAAGTGCTCTGCCGTACAAAATGCTTTGGATGCCCTGGCCAAGCCTCCAGGCAGTGTCCCCTCGAAGGGGTGATGGCTGTGGGACCCCCTGATCTTGGGGAGACCCCACTCCCCTGTAGGGCTTCTTCCTCCTCATAGCAAACCCAGGGCAGAGCCCCGTGTTTCGTAGCCCCCTGCAAATCTTTTCGAGCAAGCACAAGGCAAAGGCAATCCAGCCAAGCGTGGGGACACCCTCTCTGCACCCCAAAGCTGGGGTGCTCCTCGGTGTCTCCCAACATGGGCATCCACCAGCAGGTCCTGGCCCCTCCACAGCAGGCTTTGGCAAGCGGGGACCTGGATTGGCCGCGGCAGCTCCTTGCGGGCAGCTCAGACATCACCATCTTCAGAAGCAGCTCAGGGTGATGCTCTGCTGGGGTAGGGACCACTTGTCCCCTACCCCGGGGAGGAACTGGTAGGTCCTGGGGCTGCAGGGATCAGGCCTGCTGCTCGCTGAGCCGCTTCTCATCCTGCATGTGGATGAGGGCGTTGCGTTTGTTCACCACGTCCACCAGCTGAGCCAGGATCTCCCTCTCTGCCACGACATCCTCGGGTGTCTTCAGGGATGCTGCGGGAGCAGGGAGCTGGAGCGGGGCTGGAGGGAGGGGCCACAGCCCCATCCCTGCTCCCCCTACCATGCATAGGGACCCCCCCACCGGGCATGTGCTGGCACTCACCCTCCATGTTCATGTAGTAGCGGGCCTTCTGGTCGAGCTGCCACTGCTGCTCCTCCAGCTTCAGCTCCTGCACCCTGTGGGGAGGGAAAGGGGGTGCTGGGCTCGGGGGGCTGGGGTGACCTGAGCCCCCTGCACCCATCCCCCCACCCGGGGAACATCCCCTCAAAACCTTACGTAATCATGAGGTCTGACTCCTCGCTCATCAGGTTATTCTTCTTCTGGACCAGGTACAGCAGCTGGTTCATCCACTGTGTCTTCTTGTCAGCTGGGGAACCTATGGGGTGGCACAGCGGGGGTGTGAGCAGGGCACTGACCCCGACCCCTGGCCATGGCGGGGGTCACGGTGGCTCGTCCACCCTGGCCTTACCATCCTCAGCCCGGAGTAACTTCTCCAGCTTGATGCCCTGCTGCTCCAGCTCCCGGAATGTCACCTCAATCTCCTCCAGCCGCCTCTGGATGGCCTGCAAGGGAAGGGCAGCGCTCGTCTGTGGGCTGGCACCTCCTGGCACATGGCCACCAGCAGTGGGATGGAGGGGACAGTGCTGGGGACCCTGCTCTCCCCCGTGGGGCTACCTGGGCTTTGCAGAACCGGTTCATCTGGGCTTCCCTGGCCCGGCGGGTCAGCGTGCGCTTCCAGGTGGGGTATGTCTCCTCTTCCCCCAGGTCCACGAACTGTGAAGGAAGGGTGGCATGGACAGTGGGTCAGTCCCTGCACCTGCTGCCCCAGCAGAGCCAGGGCCAATGCCTCGGTGAGAGGAGATGCCAGGAAGAGCCCCAGCCACCATGGGGCTCAGGGAAAGCACTCACCAAGTCTGCCATGATGCTGGAATCTGTGCCTTCCTCCTCTTCCTCCTCCTTCTCTTCTTCACTGTCACTCTCCTCCAAACCTGCCCCAAGAAAAGAGTCATTTTGGTCCTGTCCCTCAATGAGCAAGACATGGGGCATGGCCAGGCACCAGAGGGACCCACAGCCCTGCTTAGCTGGAGACTCCAGCTTGCAGCCACCTACCTTCCTCCATGGCTGTTTCCTCCTCCTCCTCCTCCCAGGCACACTGTTCCAACCCCAGGGCAGGGAGGACCTCAGGTGCTGCTTGGAGCCGCAGACGAGCCGGCTTTGGCGGCGGCTCAGGCTCAGCTTCACTGGTGAGGTTCAGCGTGGACAGCTTGAGCTTCTCCAGGGGTGTGAGGACAATCTTCCTCCTGCCCCCGCTTTCCTCACCCTCCTCTTCCACCCCTCGGGGCTCCGGTCCAGCACCCTCCTCCTCCTTCATGTCTCCCCCAGGCTGTGCCAGCAGCTTCTGCTCCTCCATGTCATCATACTCCTCCATGTCACCATGCTTCTTCGTGTCACCATGCTCTTCCATGTCATCGTGCTCCTCCGTGTCACCATACTCCTCAATGTCACCATGCTCCTTCATGTCACCATGCTCCTTCATGTCACCATGATCTTCCATGTCATTGTGCTCCTCCTTGTCACCATACTCCTCAATGTCACCATACTCCTTCATGTCACCATGTTCTTCCATGCCACCATGCTCCTCCATGCCTCCAGCATCCACAGCATCCTCCGCTACTCCAGGCTCTCCCCCTGGCTGTGGGGCAGCTGGTGGGGGCTGCAGGGGACCAGGTGACCCCTCCTGGGGGGACACACACGGGCTCCCGGCATCCGAGGGCGGGTGGTCGGCAGTGGCATCCTAGAGCAGAGCCAGCAGCAGGGGGTGATGCAGCGTGGGGCGATGTCCAAGCCAACCCTATACTTTCTGACTTCCTCCCCCCTCCCCCCCCAATCTATGGGGATTTATGGTGACTTACCCCATCGGGCAGTGTTGGGGGCTCATCCTGGGGCAGTTCCATGCCGGGGGGATTGGGGTAGTGAAGCGAGCAGTAAAAATGACCTGGGGCGGAGGCGGGGAGAAAACCCATGTGATGACCAGCAAGGTGGAGAAGCCTTGCCCCCCCACAAGCATCCCTTCACCCCAAAACACGCCTCACCGTCCTCCTCGTCGAAGGCGTAGTCGCCCAGGCGCAGGGTGGCCCCGCAGCGCCGGCACTGGAAGCAGCCCCGGTGGAAGAAGCGTCCCTCGGCGCTGGCTCGCTCCAGGATGTAGACGCGGCGGCCGCAGAAGTAACAGGCGTCGCTGCTCTCCCCCCGGGCGGGCGGCTGCCGGGGGGGGAGAGGACAAGTTGGGGTGACACCCGGGGTGCTGGCACCCACCCTGCTCCAGGGCTTTGCTGGCAGCCCTCGGTGGGGGGGCTTTGCCCCTCTTGCAGAGGTGGGTCTGGGTGCTCGGGACGGGGTTGCTGGCACCAGGGAGGGAGCGGCAAGTCTTGGCTCCGGAAAACCAGTTGGGTCAGGAAACAGGCAGGGAGGAGCCGGGAGCCCGTGGGCGTTCGCTTGCACAGCCCCGGTCCCAGCCCTTGGCTCAGCCCCATCAGCCGCCCGCTGACCCCCAAGCGCCCACCCACCCAGAGCTGGAGCCCCCCAACCCGGGGTGACACAAGGGACTGACCTGTCCTGGCTCCGTTGTGGCCGTTTGGGGTGGCTTGTGGGCACCATCCACAGTGTCTCCATCCAGCCACGTGTCCAGCTACGAGCAACCCGAGGGGAGGGTCAGTGGCCTGTGTCCCCCCTTTCTCCGGGGATACTGCACCCAGCAGAGCATCCCTTGAGGAATCTGGGGCAGACCCACCTCAGCGTTTCTGCGGCTCCTCTTGACCTCAGCATCCTTCTGGGCACTGTCCTGCAAACGCAAAGAGGGTGGCTAGGATGGGGAGGAGAAGGTTTTGGGGCATAACGAGGGTCTGAGTGGGGGTCCCTCACCTGGGCACGCTTGTGGGTCAGGTTCCGACTCTTCTGCAGCTTGCTGAGGAAGAGGATGGCCCCTCGTGCGCCATGGGGTGACAATGGCTTCTTGCTGACCTCCTCCGCCTCTGCATGGAGGGGACACAACCACGCTGGTGGGACCCTCCCTACAAAGTCGGGGGCACCCAGCCATCCCCGGTGATGGGGCTCAGGGTAGGATAAACCCCCCCAAAAATCTCGTACCTGGAGAGGTCTTGAAAGCTTCATAAAACTGGCTGAGGTAGGTGATGAGCCCCAGGCGGTCGGGCTCTGCCATGGTGGCCATCTCGGTGCTGGAGAGGACAGGCTGGATGCCCAGCTCCTGCTCTGCCATGTCCAGCATCATCTGGTGGGTCTGGACGGGATCCTGGGGGTCCACAGAGTCAAAATCCCTGCGGGGAGACATGA
The DNA here is from genome assembly GCF_001431845.1 of Calidris pugnax. NCBI lineage: Eukaryota > Metazoa > Chordata > Aves > Charadriiformes > Scolopacidae > Calidris > Calidris pugnax. The sequence continues at coordinate 1,513,585 of NW_015090982.1, read as the reverse complement.
GTGCCATCAGGGTGGGCTCGGCAGGGTGTAGGGGGTCCTAGGGGGGTGGTAGGCACTCACAGCAGGTCGGGGCGGAAGCGGTGGACGAGAGCACAGAGGGCCAGGCCACTGGTCCAGGAGGTGGTGAAGTCGGTCACCTCCACACCGCGGTACCCGGCCGTGCTGGTCTGGCACCAGCGTAGCAGATCTTCGTAGGCGTCTCCGGAGACCGCTGGGCAGGCAACACACGTGTCCCCATCCCAAAGAGGCAGGGGACAACCCCCCCCCAGCCCACTCCCCCCTCCCAGCATCAGTGCGAAGGGGTCCCATGGGAGTGACACAAGACCCCCCCGCCCCCCGCCATGCAACCACCCCCCAAGGCTCAATAAATGGGTTGATAAAGCATCTATCAATATTTTACAGCTCAGCATCAGTGTGGGAAAGAAGGAGGGAGAGGGACAACCACCCCACCCCCCAACAAAGGCTGCTGGGGACTGTGTCCCCACGGGGCCACGGGCAGAGGGAACGGAAACCAGCGGTGCCACCAGGATGGAAACACGGCTGATGCTGGGAGGAGCACGGTGGCCAGCTGGACCCTGGCCAGGGCTCGAGAAAAGAAGGATGGGGAGGAAAATCAGGGCAGGAGTGGCTCTGGCATGGGCTGCCAGGAGGAATGGGAGGTCCGGATGCCAGGGGGGCCAGGGCAGGACCCGCTGCTCCTACCAGTGCTGAGTCGGTTGTCGCTCCTCCTCTTGTGGTCCACCTCCACCATGCCCACGAGGTAGAGGTCCCGGACCTACCGATGGGGACACAATGGTCACCACCTGCCCAGAGCCAGCACAGGGAGCTGACCTGGGCAAGGGGGACCACCGGACCTCCCCCCAGAACCACCTGCACCTGCAACAGGCAATGCATTAAATGCCCTGGGGACCAACAGCTCCAGCTTCACACCCTTTGGGGACAGGGGACCATGCAAATTGGTGTCACCCTGATGCCTGGGGAGGCTGGGCTGGTTGGTTACCCCATGGCAGGACCTGGGCCAGGTACCTGGTTGGCTTTGATGGCCTGAAGGTTGATGTTGGGGTAGCGTGTGGCCGGGTCGATGCTGTACTGGCTGACGTTCTTGTGAGTGTTATCTGGGGAGGTCTGCGAGAGGAGCTGGTAGATGCTCTCCCTTGGGTGCAAGGGACAGGCTGGGCTCAGTGCCACCACCCTTGCCCCATCCAGGACTAGCCCAGCGGGACCGGGACACTCACCTCTCGGCCAGCACCTCCAGCGGGGGGGTCCCGGCTGCCCACCGCCGCACCATCCATGCCGCATCGAAGGCGGCCAGGAAGCCCCTGGCCACGCCGGTGCCCAGTGGCCAGAATGGCTGGAAAGGGAAAGGGAGGGAGAGATGGAGCCGGAGCCGCGGGGCCGGTCGGGGCGGCTGGGAGGAGACCAGGAGCTGCTGGGCTTGGCCAGGGATGAAAGCGGGGAGCGGCGGCGAGACGCGCAGGGAGCTGGTAGGGCTGCGTCTGGGCAGAAGCTGGGTTCCACCTTGAACCCACCCCAGATCCCCCATGGGGCTGGGGAAGGTGACAACCCCACCAATGCATCCTGCTATGGGGACATGGGGAGCCTGGTCCTGGGCGTGGGGGTGCACCGTGGCGAGAAGCACTTGGGGAGGGGGAATATATTGCAACCAGCACATGTGGCAGGGAGAGGGGAAACTGAGGCATGCGGCGGTGGTGCAAGCTGGACCCTCACCTCCACCAAGCAGTCGCCCACCAGCCCCAGGAGCAGACGGGCCCCGTTGTGCTCCCGCACCAGCGCCGCGTTCTCCGAGCGCGTCATGCAGGTGAAGTCAAACATGTCGACGTCCGGCAGGCCCCGGTGGTTGAGGGCAAACTCCAGCTCGGGCAGGCGGTAGTTGGTGGAGAAGTTGGCAGCTTCTTTGGCGTAGCTGAGGAGGGCGTCCCGGTTCACGTTCTCTGGGGACAGGAGGCTCTCGATGTCCGCTTTGTCCTGCAGGGATGGGGATGGGGACAGAGATGGGCTGAAGCCGGCCGGGATGCGAGAGGGGGTGCTTGCCCCCTGGTTCTGGGGTGAAGCTGTGCCACCAGCCTTGGGGCTGTGGGCCCCCCAAAAGATTTTCCCCCAGCACAGGACACTGGGGGGTGCCGAATCCCCACCAGCCCAGGGGTGTGAGGCCAAACCAGCACCCACCGTTTGCATCCCACCCCCCAGACTTCCAGCCCCCCATCCCTATGGGCTCCCGGGGGCCCGATCCTGCCCTCCTCACCTTCAGGATGACCCCCTTCTTGAGCAGGCTCTGCTTCTTGGCCGTCATGACGAAATAGTGAGTGTCGTCCTTGTAGTAGACAATGTTTTCCAGGTCAATGCCTGGGGATGGAGAAGGGGCTGAGCTGAGCCTCGGGGCAGCACCAGGGCCACGGGGAGCCCCCGCGCTGGGCTCGCCCACCCAATGTCCCCTGCAATGGGGTACCCTGCGGGGACGTGCATCCCATCATGCAGGGGATGTCCCAGGACTGCACTCGGGGGCAGGTGTGGGGGGACAGACAGTGCCCTCCCAAGAGGGGGGTCCAGTTCTGGGCTCCCCAGTTCAAGAAGGATAGAGAACTGCTGGAGAGGGTACAGCAGAGGGGCCTGGAGCATCTCTCATACAAGGAGAGGCTGAGGGACGGGTCTTTTAGTCTGGAGAAGAGAAGCCTGAGGGGGGATCTAATCAATGCATACAAATACTTAAAGGGTGGGTGTCAGGAGGACGGGGCTGGTCTTTTTCCAGTGGTGCCCAGGGACAGGACAAGAGGAAACGGGCACAAACTTGAGTATAAGATGTTCCACCTAAACGTGAGGAGGAACTTCTTTCCTGTGAGAGTGGTAGAGCACTGGAACAACCTGCCCAGAGAGGTGGTGGAGTCTCCTTCTCTGGAGATATTCAAAACCCCCCCCCAGACACGTTCCTGTGGGACCTGCTCTGGGTGGACCTGCTCTGGCAGGGGAGGGATGGACTGGATGATCTCCAGAGGTCCCTTCCAACCCCATATGATTCTATACGATTCTAAGCCAGGACTGGGACCACCCACCTGTTTTGTTGTAGAGGTTTTGGAAGAATTTCTGGTTGTAGATTCGGGCCACGCCACTGATCTCGGCCACCTCCACCTCTGCCCGGCTGTGGTGGTTGATGAAGTTGGTGGTGATGCCGATGGCCAGCTTCCCCCGTGTCTCCTTCCGCTTGAACCCTGCAGGATGGGAGAGGTGTGAACCCCCACTTGCCTCCCCCTCCCCCTCCATACCAGTCCTGGGGGTGCAGGGACCCCCTGCTGTCACCTTCGGGGACAAATTTGCCGCCGCCAGCTGAGATGAGGACGTCGAACTCGTAGTGGCTGAGGGGAGAGGAGTCGGGCTCCAGCACAGCCCTCCAGCCACCTGCGGGGAGAGGGACAGTCACGAGCGTGCTGGGTCTCAGCTGGGACCTGATCCAGGGAGGGGGGGAGAAGGTTGCACCTCATCCTCCCCCCCAAAAAAGGCATGCCCCGGGCTAGCAGAGGGCCTGGGGAGGCTCAGGGCAGCCACCCACAGCCCTGTCCTTGTCCCTGGGGATGTCACCCCCTTCCCAGTGATGCCCTACCCTGTCCGGTGGAGGGGACAAGGCCCTTGAACTGCACGTTGATGTGCACCTCCACCCCCAGGAGCAGAGCCACCTTCAGCAGGATCAGCTGGAGCTGCCGGATACCTTGGAGGGGACAGAGGGGGACACTCAGGGCTGCATCCCCACCATCCCTGGGCTGCCCACACTGGGGGGACCCCCGGGATTGCAGCGCTTAGTGTGTCCCCCCCCCCAAAAAAACTCACTGATGTGGTCCAGCGTGCCAGTGCAGAAGCGCCCGTAGAACTTCTTGGCGCCCAGGGCCCGCAGGTCGTGGATGGTGAAGGGCCAGAGGTGGAGGACGTTGTTGCGGGAGAAGGAGTCCCGCTTCTCCAGCAGCACCACACGGGCCCCCAGCAGCGCCAGCTCGATGGCCACCCGCAGCCCGCAGGGACCGGCCCCCACCACCAGGCACTGCCAAGGGGACGGGCAGCATGAAGGGGATGAGGTAAATTCCCAGGGGAGCTCAGCACCACCACAAGCATCTCCCCCCTTCCCCAGGTCAGGATCTGGCCCTCCCCATTATTCCCATTTTTCCCCGGGGTGCAAGTACTGCTTCTCCCTGCAATAAGTGGGGGGCCCTGTGGGGTGCCCCTCGCCTCCCCTCCTCCCTGAACCTTGCCTCCGCAGGGGCAATGGCAGCAATTAAAGTGCTCGGTGAGATAAGGCACGCACGTCTCCTGCCTGCGGCAGCCCAGGAACTGGGAGATTTCACCAGCAACAGGCTCAAAACTGGGGTTTGGTCTCCTGCCAGCCCCTCCACAGGATGGAGGGGGTGATGAGGCACCAGCAGTGCGGACAAAAGCCATTAGCTTTGGGACAAAGGGACAGAAATAGGGTCCCCTAGCTCCAGGGGGACATGCTCCTGTCCCCCAGAAAGGGGTCGGGCAGGTGCCTCTGCCCCTTTGCAGCCCCCCATGGGATGTCCCCAGTGAGGAGCAGCCAGGAGGAAGGCCATCGTTCGCTGGGTGGCAGCGAGGTGGCATCACCCCATGGGGAGGGGAGAGGTGCCAATTAACACACTGTCCCATTAAACCCCATCAACCTCCCACCCAGCAGATCCCGCATCCTCCCCCGGGGTGGGGACCAGAGTGCCCCAAGGGATGCTCTCATCCTGGAGACAATGACAGAGGGCAAGGAAGGACCCAAACCCCGTGCCCTGTGTTCCCAGTACCTTGGTGCTGGCACAGGCTGTGCCCTGGTCGTAGTCCTTGTGCCCGGCTTTCTTATCCAGCTTGCTCCATAGGGCCTTGGCGCTCCAGTAGTTGAGGGCAGCCTTGAGGCCATGGTAGAGCTGCAGCCCCCTGCCCTGCAGCCCCAGCTGCTGGCACAGCTCCCTGAAGCAGCCCAGCACCTCCTTGCACTCCCCGGCACGCAGGAACTGCTCGAAGATGGCATGGGCCGGGTTGCCCGCCTCGTCGGCCGGCACGCTCATCCCACTTCACCTGGCAGCCTGGCGAGGGACAGCGGAGATAAGTGTGGGGGGACCCTCCTGGACCCCCCCCCCCCCCATCCCGCATCCTCCAACCCATCCCATACCAGACCTGATGTCTCGACCGGAGGTTTCCCAGCAAGGGGTGCCTGTTGGGTGACAGTGACACCAAAATCGGGGGCTCTTCCTGCCAGAGCCTGCCCTGGGTGCTGCACCCAGCGAGCCACGGTGTCACCAGCTGCGGTGACGTCAGGGGAGGGGACGGCTGCGGTGGCAGCGAGCAGCTTCCTCCATAGGGCGAGCACCTGCAGCAGCCGAGAGCAGAGCAAGGTGTTTTGGAGCAAAGACGCCCCTTCCTTCCTCTTCACCCTCGGCCTCGCCGGGGGAGGAATGGGGACAGGGGGTCCCTGGGGCAGGAGGGAGCAGGATTGGACCCATCCCGCCAGCCTGGCTTTTGCAGCTGGAGTGGGGCGACTTTTTACCCCACATCCGCCTCTCCCACCCCTGGCGCGGGGCGGAAGCAGATTAGCACAGAGGAAGCACCAGTGGAGAAACCAAAATAAGCCAAAACTGCTGTACGAACAGCCCCATCGTGCCAAGGAACCCGTGGAAGGTGGGGTGCAGCGCATCCCCCTGTGGGCACCCCAAAACCCCCCCCTTCCCCTGGCATCTCCCAGGGACCCAGCACTCCTTGCATCTGCCTCCCACTCTTGGCACTGTCCCCCCAGCACCGTCCCATCCCACCTTCCATCTTGCCAAGCCCCAGCACGAAGCACAAAGCTTCACCCTTTCCAGCCGTTGTCCCCAAGCCCCGGGGCTGGGAAAGACTTCCCTCAGCCCAGCAAAGCCACCAGCGGGGACGCGGCGCTGCCAAGGAGGAGCCGGTGGGAAGGCTCGGGAAACCAGAGCGCTCCTACCTTTGAACCATCGCTCTTTGCCCTCTCGCCGCCCGACGTTACCGGTAGGCACGCGGCGGCACGTCCCCGCGGCGGGACAGCGGAGGGCGAAGGATGCTGCGTCCGAGCCAAGCTGCCCTCAGTGGGGTGGGGAAAAGGAGGTGTTTAAGTAAGCCTGGGCTTAAACTTGGGCTGGAAAGACTCAATTCTAGCTGGGTTTCAAGTTCAGTCTCACTCCAGAAGCTTCCAGACACCCGCACGCGCTGTGCAAGGCCAGCTGAAGCCACCACAGAGGATGCAAAGCACTTCTGCAGGTCACCTTCCCTCCCCAGCACCACAGCCAGGAAATCCCAGCATTTTAACCTCTTCCTTCCTGGGCAGACACAAGGATAATGCATTCAGCCAGAGCAGGAGCTGGCACCCACCGGTGCCCAAAGTGGCAGCCTGGGGACAGAGGACACAACTGATGCTGTGAGACCCAAGGGACAGGTTTCTGCTCTTCCCCCGAGCGCTGCCAGCCCTCTGGTTCTGCCAGCGGGACAGAATGAGGAACCTGGGGAAACTGAGGCAGCACTGCAAACCTCCCCAGAGAGGTTGGGCATGGTGTCCCACCAGCGTCCTGGACTTCTCCCGCAGGAGGCTGCCCAGGAAGCCGTGTTGGTTGGGCTCCAGTGCCCTGAGCTGCCCGGGCACGATGGGTTTTCCCCTGGGAGCTCACATTACTGCGCTGGCACCTGCCAAGGCCACCACACAGCAGCCCCAGGGCGATGCTGGAGCTGGGAGCACCCACTCCAGCATCACCAGCCTCTGGCTCTGAAAAAAAAAAAGCCATCTCAAGGCCCCAATTCCCACCTGACACGATGCCAGGGGGGGATCATGCTGCCTGGGAAAGCTTTCCAGCCCTGGCGCTTTGCTGGGAGACTCAGAGGAGGCAGAACAACAAGCCTTGTGTTACACCAAGTTTCCTACGGAAACGATGCTCTTGCTGGCACACTACATCCCCTTTGGCAGGCTCGAACACCCCCTCCCCCCTGACAATTGCAAGCAAGCAGAGAAACCCCCACAGATACTCAATTCCTGCAGGATTGATGCAAACAAACAGCTTTCAGCCCGCAAAAGCCAGTGCCGGTGAAGAGGGGCACGGTGCTGGGCCAGGCTGCTTCCAGCTCTGCTCTCCCCATGAATGTCTTTCACAGTTCTTCCTTTAAAACTGCTCCTGCGAGCCAGAGGGAGGAGGTGGGGGGGGTTGCAGCCAGCCCTGACTCAGCTCATGATGGCTCTGGTTGCAGATATGGGGACGTCTCCCAGGACCAGCTCTGGTTGCAGACATGTCTATGGGGACATCTCCCAGGACCAGCACACGTAGAGCATCCCTGGAGTGGGGACACCTCACCCTGCTTTGCAGGTTGGGGTCTCCCCCCTGCCCTCATACGGACACCCCTTGGGGGATGGCAGGGAGGGGGGGGCCGTCCCGGGGGCACTGGGCTGCTGGTGAGCTCACACGTCTCCCAGGCACGTGGAAATGGGGTGGGAAAGGACGCGGCTCCATACGGAGCTAATGGAAGCCGGGAGGATTTCCAGCAGCAGCAGATCCCCTCCCAGCCGAGCCTCTGGCCTGGCCGCTGGGCCAGCTCCCAGCACGGACCAGGCTGCTCCAGGCTGGGGGTCCAGTATGGAGAAACCCTGGGCCAGGCTGGTGAGACGGGCTGGACCCTGGGGAAAGTCCTTTCAGCAACTTTGGGGATGGCCCCAGGGCCAGCAGGCAGGATGGGGGTGTGGGGGGGTGGGGGTTTATTGTGAGCATCCAACAGCTTGGCCAAAGAGCCTGCTTCCAACCCCTGGACGAGCCGGGATGGTGCTGGGAAGGGGAGAAGGCAGCAGGCACTGCTCTTCCTGGAGTTATTTGGCTCAGGGGAAACATCCCAGGCGTGGGACCGGGCAAGGAGATGGCCTTGGCTGACTCTGTGGAAGCCTGCCCTAATTTGGCTGGGTTTTAATCCTTAGAGGGAGGGGGAAAATCCCTGTTGGCTCCTCTGGTTTGGGCTGGGGATGTGGGTACCTGGGCACAGCCCAGCTCAGCCCCCCCTTAGCGAGGCCCTGGCATGGAGCTGTGGGGAGGAGACCGAAGGAGAGGGGACAAACCTGCCAGAGCATTGGCAAGGGCAGAGGTTGGCAGCTTCAGGGACAGAGTGGTGAAGGGAGTTCCCTTTCGAGGGTGTGTAAACTCCCCCAGAAAGCACATTCCAAAATCCCCCCCTCTGAGGTGCAGGACACAGCCACCGGAGCAGAAGCGGGACTTTTCCGGGGCATTTTGGCGTTGCCCTTTGCAGGGCATCCACAAGGCACAGCCCGGCCACATCCCAGGGAGCCCCGGGCAGAGACAACACTTGGGAGGGGGGAAAGCAAACCTGCCCCACCTGTTTTGGCTGCTCGGCTTTGCCCCCCTGCCTCTTGCAGCCGAATTTTGGTGTGAGAGGAAGTCAGCTCATGGCCAGGCTTCACATCCCACATCCTTTTCCTCCTCCAGCTTCTCTTTCACTCCCTGTCACAGTCATCCCCACGAGGTGCATCTTGGGGCACGGTGTGAACCCCAGATTGGGTTGTAGTGGGGGTCTTCATCCACCACCCCCCAGCACAAGGGCTGGGGAACATGTCCCCCCCCCTCAGCCCTGGGATGGGGAACAGCCCTGAACCCCAAGCCGGGGCTCGCTCCCAGGGGGGGCAGCGGAGCATCCCTCCCCCCGCACCGGGCAGAGGGGCCGGGATGGGGGAAAAGCGCTTTGCAAAGCTCTCCCCACCCCATCCCACTCGGCGCTGGGAGCACTGGTGGTACTGGGAATGGAGTCGAGGGGGAGGAGTCGGGGGCGCTCCCTTTTCCCTTTGTCCCGGGGGGGAGCAGAGCCCAGGGGCTGGAGGGGAAAAGTAGGGAGGACGGAGGGGGTGTAGGGAGGACGGAGGGGGTGTAGGGAGGATGGGGGACCCCGCTGCCTCCCCCCGGAGAGGCTCTGCGGGGGGGGCAGCCGGAGACAAAGCGCTACCCCGAGCATCCCCTCTCGGCATCCCGGGGACACGGAGGACACGGGCACGGCGGGGCTGAGCGCTTCCCCCCCCCATCCCTCCCAGCACCCCAAAATCACCCCTCGGTTTTGGAAAAGCC
>NW_015090982.1:1484070-1503622 GCF_001431845.1 Calidris pugnax | reverse complement strand
CCCCCACGGCCGGGGGGACCCAGCCGTCCGGGCTGGGGGGCGGTACTGGGGGCGGGGGGGGCGGCCCCCGGGGCGCTCCGGCTTTGTGCCGCTGCAAATGTTGCTGCAATTGGGTTTTTTTTACAGCGCTGGAGGCTGAAACAACACCCCCACCCCACACCCCCCAGCCCACCCCCCCTCCCCGCGAGTGGCAGCGCTGCCCTTGGCGTGGGGGGGGGTTAGATCGGGGGCTGCACAGGGCGACCCCGGCTGGATTTTGTGTTTTTGTTTTTTTTTTTTTTCAAATTTTGGGGTGAGAAACTGGTCTTTTCGCAAAGGGAACTAAAAGATTCAGGTGATGAAACAAAATCATTTCACCTTCCGCCCCGGCTCTGTGTCCAGCTTCCCCCATCAGCCAGAAAGAGAGTTCACGGGGGGAGCTGGGGGGGGACGGGGGGGACACACCTTCTCAGTGCCAACCCCGGCCCCCCCCATGTCCCAGACCACCCACAGACCACCCCGTGGAAACTTTTGGGGCTGCTGTTTCCACCCACCTCCCCCGTGGGGTGCAGGTACCTTGGGCAGAGGATGGAGCCGCCGGGGGTCACCGAAGGTCGTTCCTGGACGGGCGCTTTTTGGGGTTTCCTGGTGGCGGGTGTCCTGGGGTGCTGCTGGGCACTTGCCACGTGCCGGGATGAGTGTCACAGCCAAGGTGACACAGAGGGACAAGCTGCCACAAGGCTGGGGAGGGTGACTCAAGGACACGGGGCGAGCTGGCATACGGGGTTAGGCTGCCCGCCGGTGAGTCACGCGTGGCACTGCTGGTGGCTGCGGCGAGCGGGGACGGCCGGCCCAGCACCTTCATCCCTCCTTCCCGCCGCCCTCTCGGGCCTCTTCCTGGTGGTCCTGGTGTGGAACCCACTCCCCCGTGACAGTCTCACCAGCAGCTTGTCCGGAGTTGAGCCCCCCAGCGCCCTGCAAAGCTGCTGGGTGAAGGCACAGCAGGGCCCACCCGTGTTTTGGGACGGCGAGGGACCGGGACGGACGCGGAAACGGGGCGTCTGCGTCAAAGCAGGCGATTTTCCCAACACCGGAGTGGTCGGAAAGAGCTCCCTCTGTTTGTGAGCTCTTTGTGGAGCCACGGGAAAGGCTGAGCCCTGACCCGCTCCTTCCAGACAGAGCTTTGTCCTCCGGGGCAGCAGCAAATGAGCATTAGATCTTAATTACGGCTCCCCAGGCAGCAGGGATGGAGGACACGTCGGGGTGGAACGGTGTGTGGTCAGCACAGTAGGACATGCAAACCCTTGGACAGCCCAGTCTCTATCACTAGCTTGGAGGGGCATTCCTGCACCCCTCAGTGTGCCAAAAGAACAGGCAAACTCATAGCATTGATGAGAGCTGCTGCAGCTCCCCGAGCCCTTCACTCCTGTAAACTGGCTCCAAACAAACCTCAGACCCCAGCACAGGATGTTTCCCTCTGCTACAGCACCAAAAATTCACCTTTTTTTTTTTCCTTCAATTTTATTATTCTAGGGTTTTGGTGGTTTTTGGTGCAGGGAAGGAGCAGCGATGGGGCCGCCTCCCCCTCCCCACTCGGGCTAGGCCTTGGGCGATGCCGCAGGCTGCAGCCGCCGCAGCTCCAGGACACGGATGAGGAGGAGGAAGGCGATGCTCAGGAGAAGCAGCCATAACAAAACCCAGTAGTGCTGCGGGAGGAAGAGCCACGGCCGCCACAGCTCCGCCGGGGACCCCTTGGACCTGGGGAGAAGGTGACACTCATCATCCAGGGGGGAGAGCAAATCCCACCTCCGCCCCAGCTGGGGATGAGGAGGGTGTTTTACTCAACCCCAAACCTCACTGACCCTTTTGCAAACCTAAATGCCACCAGCCCGGGGACCCACAATACACAGGGGAAACTGAGGCAGAAGAGGGTCGAGCTGGGGCAGCCAAGCAACACCCCAGCCTTCCATCACCCAATTCCCCAGCCTGTTTCTCATGTGCTGGCCACTGTGGGACCACGGAGAGCCCAGCAGCCGCAGGGGGGATGTTGGGCACACGCAGGGTGCTGCTCACGTCAGCCCAAGCTGCTCCGGCTCCTCATCCCCTGCAATTGAGCCTCTGCCATCTGCCTCGGCCACTGGATCCCTGGTCACGGCGCTGCCCTGGCCCTGAGGCTCCAGCTCGCTCCTGGGGAGGGAGAGGACGGCGGGCTGTGCCATGGGCCAGTGGCAACCAGTGCCATGGGCTCCCTGCCACCCAGTGTGGTTACCTCTGGGTGCTGGGCCGGCGCTGGGACCCTTCCCTCTCCGGCTCGCTGGCGGGGGCTGCTCGGCTGTCAGGGCTGGCACCTGGCTGGGCACCAAAGGTGGGAGCATCAGTGGGGACCCAGCCCCCCGGTAGCACCGAGCCTGGGGACACACGTCTGACAGTGGGGGGCACAGCTCCTGTCCGTCCCCCCTGCCCGTGTCCTTACCAAGAGCTGCTTGGGGATGACGGCGATGCTGACTCTGCGGCGGGCAGACCCCTGCAACGGAGGGGCTGGGGGTGAGCTGGCTGCCTCCCAGTGCTCCCCTTCGCCTCCTTCTCCATCCCCTCCTTCCCCATCCCCTCCCCAACACAGGCAAGGGATACCGGGGAGGTGAAGGGACGTTGCCAGCTTCCCACCAGCCCTGGTGTTACGGGGACAAGCTGGAGAGCTGGTGAGATGTGGGAAGGTGAAAGCCAAGAGGGTTGTGCCTGTCCTTGCTGCTTCAAGCCGTGCTGCCGGGGCTGCCTAACCCCCTCCCCGAGCGCTCCCCCTACCTCTTGAGCTGTAGGGGAATCAGTGCCGAATTCGAGCTGGTGCTAGAGAACAGCCAAGCCTGCAGCTCTCGTTCTATGACCCTGCAATGCAGAGGGACCTGCCTGAGATCTCCTGGCCAAGCAGACCCCAACCCTGGGCACCCTGTCTCCGCAAACCTGGGCACCCTGTCTCCCCAAACCCGGGCAGCCCGTCTCCCCGCAGTCCTCCGAGGCTGCCCCTACACTTTGTCTCATCCCCAGCATTTCTAGCAGCCCGTGCCCACAGCAAGCAGCTGGCAGGAGTGGCATTGCCCGGAGGCTAGCGAGTGCGTTGGGACCACCGGGTGAGGGGGAGTTGCAGGGCACATGGAGGTGGTGGCTCTGGAGCCACTGAACTGGGACCAGTTACCTGCTGGAAAGTTCGCATCAGGGGGTGAGGCCTCAGCCGTGGCTCCGCATCATCTGGGAGCAAAGAGAAGCAGCTTTACATCACCCCCAAAAATTAACACAGATGCTTGCAAACCTCCTCCCTCCCATGGAACACTGTCCTGGCCACATGCTTGGCACAAGTCACAGGAGTGCTCTGTCCGGGGGGACCGTTTTTGCGTGCAATGGCATCTGTGGGGTTTGGCGTCCAGGGACAGAGCGTCCTTTGTGTGCCTCGTGCCCCCCCAGCCCCGCATTCCCAGCTGGGCCACGGGACGATGGCTCCCTGGCCACCAGCACCTGCTCCCACGCTGCGTCTGCCGTTACACTGACCCCTCGCATGTGTCATCGCGTCCCAGCTGTCACCCGCCCCCGTCCCCAGCTCACACAACCCGCTGGCTCTGCGGCGTGGGGCCACGCTGACCCCCCCGGAGGGGTTCAGGACCGAATCCCGCAGGGTTGCCCCGGCGGCAGAGCCCACCTCACCCTGGGTCTCCGCCAGCTGCCGGTTGCGGGAGTTCTGCTGGATCAGGCGTTTCATCTCCTCCAGCTCCGCGTGTTCCCTCATGTGGTGCCGCTTCAGGTTCTCCACGTGCTGGACCATCACCTGTGCCGCTCGGCTCATCCGCGCCTCCTGCAGCCAGGCAGGATGGGGGATCATGTCCCCCCATCTCCTGCTCCCCAAGACCCGGGTCGCTGCCAGTCCCCCACTGTGCATCCCACAGGGATGTAAACACATCCCCTTCTGTTCCCTTGCACCCCAGTATGTGCAAACACAAGGTCAACACCAGCACCACGAGGAAGAGGGACAAGCCCCAGCAAGTCCCCAAGCCCAGCCGCAGCACCCTCCGTGGTTCCCAGCCCTGGGAGGAGGTCCCAGGCTGTGCACAGACCTGATGGACAGCCCCCAGCTTCTCCGCGGCGCTGGTTGCCCGCTCGATGGCCGCTGCCAGCACAGCCAGGCTGCGCTGCAGCTGCTCCAGCATCTCCTTGTAGCCCACGTCAGCACAGGATGGGCCCAGCCTCTGGGGAGGAAGAGGATGGAGCTGCCAAAGCCAGGACTTTGATTTGTCCAAACCCCTCTGGGAGCTGGATGTCCCCAGCAGATGCCAGCCCCTGCCCTGGTGTCCCCCTACCTCCAGGGCAGCCCGGCACTGCCCCAGCTCCTCCTGGATGTTTTCCTCCGCCGCGTCCCGTGCCCGTTTCTCCACTTCCACCCGTTGCCGCAGGGTGAACACGTCGCAGCGAAAAGCCAGGGCGAGGTGGGCAAAGGCTGCCTGTGGGGTGGGAGGGCGAGAGGTGGGACACAGGGCGAAGGGGAAGCCACCAGGGCCATGCACTGCTGTCCCCAAGGCACAGGCAGACCCCCTCGCATGTCACCAAGCAGGGTAGTGCTAAGGACAATTAGCTCTTCCCTTGCCCTAGCACCAGTTAGGCTGCTTCATGCTGGGGACAGTCCCCGTGAGCCTGACTGAGACACAACCCCCCCAGGCAGCTGATAAGGCATGGAAATCCCGAGCCCTCTTGGCAAGAGCACGCGCCGGGCAGACGCCAGCTCTCGCTGCAGGTCCCGGCTGACAGCGGAGCCTGACTCAGCCCTGGCACTCACAGGAAAATTATTTTTATTAGCACGGTTTCCGCCACCTCCCCAGCTCAGGGCGCGCTCGGCGAGCTGCAGAGCACTCTGTGGGGTTGCCGAGAGCACAGAGGACAGGCTCATCTTGCCGTTGGAAATGCAGCTGCCTCTGAAGGCCAACAGCATCACTGGGAAAGGGATTTGTAAGGTGGCTGCCAGGGGACTGCGGTGCCTGGAGGATGGCCAGGAGGAAGGCACAGCCCCTGGGACTGTGAGCCAGCAAGGTGTCTGTCCCTCTGTCCCTCTTCCCCAGCCCACCTGTGGTCCCGGACAGCCCTCACCTCCACATCCTGCTCTGTCAGAGCCACCCTGTGGGAAGACAAATGCTGTCAGGGATGGAGGCACCATGGGGACTGCAGGCTGAAAATGCCCTTGGTCTGCTCCCAAGGGTGCCAGGGGTGTCAGCCACCACCAGAAGTGGGGACGCAAGTGCCCTTCATCTGGACACTGGCTCTTGTGAAGTGGAAAAGGAGGAAAGTCCAATCCCTGGGCCATGTGCTGCCCTGGGAACCCCCTTGTCCCGTAGTCCCCAGAGGGAGGCAGGCGCTCTCTGGTCTTACCCGTGCAAGCCCAGTCTCTCCAGCACTGAGAGCTCACTGGGGAAAGTCAGCAGCGGATCCTCCGGGGCTTCTGCATCTGCAGGGAGGTGGTAACACCACCGCAGAGAGCACATGTGAAGGCTTTTGCTTGGCCTTTCCTCCTCCCTCTGCCTTCCTGTCCCAGCAGGGAGCAGGTGCCCATGGAATGGGACAGCCCCAATCCTTCCCCCAGCATCAGCAGGGCTTCGGGTCCCTCCCAACCAGTCCCCCCTTCCCCACATCCCCAGCCAAGGGAGCAAACCCCATCAAGCCACAATGCTCCCACACTCATCCCCAGCTACTTCAAGCCTTCCTCTAAGGGGACCCATCTGGGATGTGGGACGGGGACTCACCCACCTTCCTCGGTCCCATCACTGTCCCCAGTGCACACAGCCAGCTCCTGCCTGTCCCTGCCTGGCACCTGGAGGGCACAAGGGTGTTTGTCAGAACAAATCCCTCCCTGGCACTGGACACATCCCAGAAAGAGCAGCACCAAGGAGCTGGGGGTCTGGCCAAGCCCAAGGGGCCGGGGTCCCCCAACCTGATGCCCTCCCCTCCCTCTCACCTCGCCGACGCACTCCACGCTCTGCTCGTGCCCAGCCAAAACCCCGTCTGGGTGTCCCTGGGGACTGCTCATCCTCCCTGGGGACAGAAAGGGTGGCAGGAGCCAGGCAGCAGGGTACCCTCCCCAGCCTGACACCACTTCAAGGGAGATCCCCAAAACCACCGCTGGCATTTCTGCAGCCTGCAGGCTCCCAGGGGGCAGGGGCTTGACAGGTGTCCCCCAAATACCCTTGTGGGGTTAAGGGAGCTGCAACCAGGCTGGGCCAGGGCAGGGGGAGGAGGGTGAGGGGTTTGGTGCAGGGGGTGGGTCATAGCTGGCGAGGCACATCCCTGAGGAGTGGCAGGGGACAGGGTTGGGGTCCCAGGGGTGAAAGGGGTAGGGGGTGCAGGCAAGTGCTGCCAGGCCAGGGGATACCCTCCTGCTGGACCCAAGCAATGCTGCTCAGGGAGGGAGGGTGCAAAACCCACCCCTTTTCCCCCATCCCCACCCTGGGGATGCTCTTACCTTCATCTGGAGACGTGGGGAGCCCAGCCAGCTCTGCCTGCTGCTCCCTGCAGAGAGATGCCTGGGTAAACCCCAAAGAAACTCCAGCAGCAGAGGCAGCATCCCACCCCCTCTGCCCTCCCCCAGCCGACATGGGGTGCTGCTCCGGACCTGGGTACTTTCCAAGCATCCTCTGCAGCCTGCTCCGTCCCTGTCCCCACTCTCCTGGCACAGGCGCAGCCCTCTCTGCCGCCGCAGAGCCACCACCGAGGAGCCCGCTGAAGCCGTTTCCAGCCAGCAATGAGTCACCGGCCCACGGCCGTGCTTCTCCTCAGCACATTATTATATTATTATTTTTTTTCTGCCCCAGCTGCCAAGCAGACCTCGTTGCGAGCTGGCCTCTTCACAGGCACCACAACAAACACGGCTGCTGGCAGAGCCCGGGCGCCATCTCATGTCACTGCCACGGGGACAGCAGGCCTTGGCACATGCTCTTGCCCCCCGCAAAAGTGCACCGGGATGGCCTCGTCACCCCCAAAACCCTGTCCTGGGTCCAAGGAAGTCTGGCAGCTCTGTAGCATCCCTGCTTGGTGAGGCTGGGGATGCTGGAGCACACCAGGGATGGCAGGTCATGGAGATTTAGGGGCTGCCATGCAAACAGCACTCTGTGGCCTGATTCTGGGGCTCAGCACCCACCTGGGAAGGGGGTTGAACCCCCAAACTTTGCTCCTGGCTCTGGACAGGGCTACAAGAGGATTTTCCCCTTCCTCCCTGCAAGCATGGGGGTTGTTCCCTGGGAATGATGGCCACAGAAGGGGCTTCTGTGCTGAAACGATGCTCGGTGCCTCAGAGCGGGGTGATGCTCCAGCCAGCATCCCCCTCTCACCTGGCACTGCCATCCTCACCCCATCCTCACCAGCACCCCGAGAGCCATGGGATGAGCCCTTGGTGCACGTACCTCTGAGGCGAGGGGCTGGGTTGGCAGCTCGTCCTCTGCCGCTGCCGCCGCCGGCGCCCCCGGGCAGGTCCCTGCGCCTCCTCGTCCCCCTCTCCCGGTGAGGTCCCCGCAAGCGGCTTCATTTGGGAAGCGTGGAGGCCCCAGGACCAGCACACCTATCACGAGAGACACATATTAGCTGTGCGCAGATGGGAGAACGCCTCTAAATGTTATATTTTTAAAGCATTTTTCTCACCCAGCAGGAGCTCCGAGCTCCTCTGCTCAGCGTGGAGGCATCCGTGGGAAAAGAGGTGGGGAGGCCCGCTGCGATTCAGGAGGATGCTGCTGGGATTCGGGCGGGTGCTGAGCAAGGCAAAAGTGGAATTTATTACAAGCCCCTGAGGGTGGACTTCCCCACTCACTGCCCCCATTTCCCTCCCACAGGTGATCCTCGCCTGGGGCTCATGATCTGGGGCATCTCCATGGGGGGAGATAAGTTTACACCCACCTACTGATGGCAAGCACCTGGTGCAGAGCAGGAGCGACCCACTGTACCCCAGGACAGTCCCATCCCCAAGCATCCCCCTGCCAGGCTGGCTCCCAGAAAGTCAAATATAAGAGATTCCCGAGTGCAAGGGAGCTTGGACATCTCATCTAAGCTGTTTTGCAATGATTAAAAATCAGAGAAAACCATCAGGAAGTCCACAGAGTCCCTCTCCCAGCCCAGGATAAAGTCACTGTGCAGAAGGGACCCTCCTGCAGGATGCGTCCCCTCAGGAGCTGTGCTCACAGATGTGCAGATATGGGGCAGAAGGAAATTATTATTTTTTTTTTTTTTTGCTGGGACACAAAATGCAGCAGAGGTTTAAGGGGATAGGGAGCAGGGACCGGTTGAAGTCTGTGCAAAGCCTTGGCCATGCTCCAGCACCGAGCGGGGCCATCACTCGTCTCCCAGAGCCTGCTCAGCCCCGGTGGAGGTGTAAAAGCAAGCAGCACTTGGCATCCCTCAAAACAAACCCATTTCATGCCTATACACTGCAAATTGTCCCCAACACCTCTGCCAAGGGGCCCAGGAGCCCCCAGCCACCAGGTAAACTCATCACATCAGTGAGCATCAGAGTTTCCCCAGGGGCTGGTCCCTGCTGCAAAGCACTCGCTCCGTAACAGCCAGGGCAGACCCTGCTGATTGAGTCCAGCTCAGCCTTACGGACACTCGCTCCTTATCTTTGTTTTATGGCTGCAAATAGAGAGACATGCAGCTCGTTTGCCCAGTGTGGCATAAATAACCCCCCGGGAAGCCAGACCGAGCGCTTTCCCTCGCCTCGGCGACTTTACCAAACGCTCCCCGGGTCGTTACCTGCCTGAACTCGTCTCAAGCAGCCGAAGGCAGACGCTGGGGCCACCCAGCTCGGACCCGGCACTCGGCGCTGTCGGGTCCCCAGGAGGGGGGTCAGGGGACGCGGGGCGGCCGGCAGATGGTGGGTCGGGGGGTGCCAGGACCCCACGCAGCACAAGCTGCCGGAGGCAGATTCTCCCTGGAGGGGAGAGCGATCACATCTGCGGCAGAAGGAGCTGCCAGGGAAGAGCTCGATGCAAGAAGGCCTTTAAAGGACATGCCTGAGCGTGGCTGGGAGCTCCCTGCACAGCCCGGGGCGGGCTGAGCAGTTTGCAGGTGGCCAGACGATTTCTGGTTTCTGTGGGGGGACAGATCCCGCACCCACTCTTCGGAGGTGAGAGCTTTACCCAGAGTTGGGAGAGATCTCGACTGCTCCATCCGTGTCTGCAGAGCCGAGCGGAGCTGCAGCACCTCCCCGGCAGGAGGCTCAGGGCAGGGGGGTGGCACTCAGGAGCTCCACAGAGATAGGGGATCCCCCCCATGATTTGATGGGGGGCACCACACCAGGCTAAACCAGGACGGATGACGAGGAGCCCCTGTAGCATTGTACTTGATGATGCCCAGAAGCCGCTCTGGCCAGGACCCCCATCCCTCCTGCCCCTCTCGGCAGCCCCACTTTCCCCCCAGCCATCACCCTCACTGCCCCTTCCCCTGCTCGACCCCTTTGCTCAAATCCGTCACATCCTTTAAAGCCGCTTTCTTCCCCTAATGAGCTTACACAGAGTCAGACTCGATGCTCAGTGTTACAGAAGACCAGGCTGGCAGCCGCTGTTGCCCCCCCCTCCAGCAATGCCCAGAGACCCCGATGTACCACAAGGAACAAGGCAGGTCCTTGGAATCTGCAAATCTCATAAGCCCTGAGAGGTCAGCCAGCAAACGGCATCTCCCAGCCCCAGGACAGGATTGGCCCAGCCTCATGCCCATCTGCTGAGAGGGCAGGATGTGGCCCCAGGGCCAGGGACCAGACGAGGTGGGGGGTCTGAGAGAGCCCATTTGCAGCTTTTGAAGCTGCTTGCAGCAGGATAAGGTTTTGGAAATGGCCATCAATAATGGTCCCCACCAGGTCAGGATTTCAAACATCCTTGAAGCTTCAGGGAAGGGTTTTCCCCTCTTGGGGCAGACACCTCCTGCTTGGACCTGACCCAGAAGCTGCTGAGAAACCACAAGTCATCTTAGGGGAAGAATAGCCCCAAACTCCTGTGCTCACTTCCCTGTAACACACACACACACACATACTGTGGTATGCATGATTAGCACCAATTAATGACAACACATCCTAAGGTCACAGCACCAGGAAGGCACTGGACATGCTGAAAGGCAGACTGGCACTGTCCCCCTCTGCGTTATAGTCTTCTATATCCTCTGCCTTTCCTTAAAAATATCTCCCTGGGGATTTCCTCTCCTCTCCAGCCCTCTAAGTTCTCTGTCCCAGAGTTTCCAGGTGCAAGGGTTTACCGTATGTGCTTCTTTTTAGAGAAGAAATCCAGAGCAGGTCGCCTGGCCCAGGCTGCAAGAGGATGCTCAGGGCTTGTGATGGTAGGGATGGATCTATCCCGCAGGTCAGAACATCCATATACACCTCTGTCCAGAGGCAACCAAGCTGGGTGCAGTGATAACCCCAAGCAGCAGAGTTTCCCCTTACTCCCGGTGCTTTCCCAGCCATTCAGCCAGTTTCCCAGCTGCTGGCATCTCAAAACATAGGTCAGTTCTCCAGGTTTGAATCAGGGCTGCCATTCCCATCACTGGGCTAACGCGCCTCCGGCCACCCCTTTGTTTCAGAAAGGGGAGATCTGAGCAAGAAGAGCAAGGCAGACCCTTCCTCTGGGCTGAGAGTCACTGGATGGAATGCAGTGCACCGGGTAGGCAGCAGGTCAGGCTCTGTAGCCTCTGCTCTTAGTGTCCTCCCATGGCAGCAGCAAGTTGCTGTATGGGTGGCACAGACCTGAAGACACCATCACATTCATTCCCACACCAGAATAGAGCTTTTCTGCTCAAAAACTCCTCTATTCCCTCCCAATAGAGGGTTCAATAAGAGGCCCCTCCATGCAAATCAGCCCATTCAAACAATCTCTAAAAGCATTTCCTAAAAGCACACTGGGATTTTTATGCGTTCTTATTTTTAACCTGACTACAATCTAGGTATCGCAGGGCCTCAAACAAGCAAAAGCAGCCCCAGCTCCCCATGCACAGACCTGTTCAGCAGGATTGGACAAGACCCCACTGGAGATCTCCAGCCCAGAGATGTGGGAGGCAGCAGGAGGCTGTAGGCTCTGACTTTGTCCCTTGTGTCACCTTCCAGCGAGGTCCCACCAGCAATGCAGCAGCCTATTGCACCGGCATCTTTCTAGGGCTCCTCCTGAAACTGAACTTGCTCAGATCTCAGGGACCGCAGTCATCTGGATTAATCCACTTCTTGGAGGAAAGCTGCTCAGACTGACACCGGCTGCTACTGCTGACGCGGCAAACGTGATTTATTGGACCTGTGCGGGGGACCCAATCATAAAGAAACACCCCAGCCCTCCTGCAGTGTCATCTTCACGTGGCCCCAATCTCCCCAGCTGACAGAGACCAAACTAACCAAGGGAGAACATCATTCTTTTATGATTAAAAGGTTGTTGGGGAAAAAAAACAACACCACAAAATCAAACAGATGAGATAGAGGAGTTTTGCTTCCTGTGGTCCAATTTTAAATTCCAGGTTGAAAATAGATGACCACTGAGCCATTCAGCATCACATCAGGGTTTCAATGCAAAACTGCATCTGTGTTGGGGATGATGTGGATGTGATTAACAGGTCATTACTGAAATGTGGTTACCCTCAGGGAGAAGCAGGGTGACATTTTCTGCCCCCAGCACTGCTGCAGGAAGGGACAGGACAACTACCTGGAGCCCGCAGCTCCCGTTGGAAAGGGGTAGACCCTCAGGGACATGGACCAAGATGGGCTGGCTCCTACATGGCTCTGATGGCTGGCATTTGATGTCTGTGGGTGCCCATCCAAGGGAGGCCTCTGCTGCCCTATAATGGCACCAAGATGCCACTTGGGGAGTGGAGAGAGCACCTTGTCACAAAACTGGTTCAAAAATCAGCATGGGAGGATGGGAGGATAAGGAACCACTGCCAAATATCCCAAGTAAATCGGCTGAAAATTATACACTGCCTTCTACATACAGCCTAGAAAACCTCTAAGACAGCACTTCAGACCTTCCCCTTCACCAACTCTTGTCAATAAATCAGGACAAGAACAAACCCAGCTCCCGGATAAGGTTCTGCTGAACTAGAAAACCTGACTGATGTTTTATGCCACTCTTTGCACTGTTCAGGCTGACTTTTAAAGTTCTTGAGAGGGTCAAGAGGAGTCAAAAGTAAAGTTTTCCATGCGGATGCTATCAAATGCCACATAAACAAGGATGTCTAATGTCTCCAGGGTTCGCTTCCAATTCTAACATGACTGTTATCTCGCACGTACACCCCAGAAGAATCCACAGTACATGATAAGCTGCCGCCAAGAGCAAAAACAGGGCTAAAAAGTCTCTTTCCACCAGCCAGCATTAGGCTTCCCAGCAGAGCAGGAACCCCGCCTTGCAGTTTGCAAAGCTTGACTGCTGTTTCTTGCAAAAACCATGTAGGCTGGCCCAAAAACACAGCTCCCAGTACCTCCAGATGAGCTGGAAGTGCAAGCTGCATTTGGCACGCAGCAGCCAAAAACAGCCTGTCAAAATGAGACCGTTGCCTAAAGAAACCAGTGAGGAGTTAGTTACAAAACCAACCTATCCATCAGGGAGAGAACGTGCACCGCAGTCAGGAGATTTCCACCCATTTATTGCTGCCTGGTCTTTTAGATATGCCGGAGCTTCCCCACGGTGCTCTTGGATATACATGGCACCTGCGTTCTTCCAGGTCTTCTTCAGCAAGGACACCGGGAAGCTGAGGAGCAGGTGGATTTTGGAGATGAGTTTGTCCTGGGTCATCTTCATGTGACGGATGGCTCCAGCCAGAGGGAGCGCTGGGGACAAGGACGCCGAGGTCACTTTGCAGGGAAACTGCAAAGACCGCAGCCTGCTACCTAATAAAGCCAGAGCAGCAGGCTCAGACCTTGATGATCAGGGCACAATTTCTATTTATGTCGTATTTTGGGCAGCCCTACAATAGCTTCAATATCCTCAGCCACTAACTCACTGGTATGCAAACACATCAACAATTTGGCTCCCTGAAGGTTTCTTTCCTCCAGCTAATGTAGACTTTGAAGCCTCATCAGTCCACTGTCACCTAAAATAGCTCGAGAGATTCTTACTATAAAGAAATTTCTGCTCTCAGCGTTAAGAGCATCACTTAATGCCTCAGTTTCATTCCTCTGGCTGGAACTAAACATTAATGAGCAAACTTGAAGCGGTAACATGTCACACCTACATGTTTTATTCCCTCTTCTCCCTTTGTCAATGTAAATGTTTATAAGTTTTTAAATAGTTCCTTAAGTATGCAATGCTTCAAAACCTCCATTAAAACTCTCCCACTACCTCCCTCAGAGTCCAGCCTCTCTCCCCCATCCTTATCTTCCCAATCTTCTGCCCAAAAGGTGCCAGTGGGTGTTTTCAAGGATACAGGATAGAAATTTGGATAGAGAAGCACTTTTATTAGTGCATCACTAAGTACTTTGCAACGGGAAGTGCCATCGTCGCCATGTGGAAAAGCAGAAATGTGACACAGAGCAGGGCCCCTGGCAGGCCCTGGCAAAATGGAAAAAAAAAAATAAAAATTGCAGATTTAAGGCAGAAAATTCAAGTTTACCAGTTCTTCATCTAAACCCCACTCTTCTGCATCCTGAGGTTTGTAAATCCCAGCAGAGCAGACAAACATCCCAGCAGATCATTGCTGCCTCACCTGAAAATCAGCGAGAGAAAGGCTGAGATGTACAAAATGTCACCACACTTGTGCCTTGGCTCTTTCGAACCAAGATAAAAATCATGAGGGGAAATTAAGATTAGTCCAGAATTATCATCTCCAAACAGCCTCAGATCAGTTTATGTCTTGGTTCAGTGATGTGTTAAGGGCATTAAGGACTAAGGAAGGACCTGAGAACTCTACTGTGCAGTATTGCTTGCTCTGGGCCACCACAATGCTAGAAAAAAACCATGAAATATGAAGTTTTTGGAGAACATGACTCTTCACCCTGGGTCCCAAGCTGCCACTGTGAACAAGGAGAGGGAGGTTTGCCAGCTTTGTGCAGACCCGGAGCCACAAAGGAGTAATCTGCTTCATCAAGGGCGGATGCCAGGAAGGCTTCCATCAAATCACCTCTCAGCTGTGAGAAAAGGGTACACGCAGGAAATATTGCAGCCATTATGGCTCCATTTTTTAACAGAAAGTGTAAAGTTGATTCAAACAAGGAGGGACACCTGCAAACCAGACCAATGAGGCTCGCGAATGCTCAGGCAAGCTCTTCAGATGTAGAGAGGTATCAGAGATGGTGGTGCAGGGCAGGAGACATCACGTCACCTGACAACTCATCGAGCCAAAAGGGACCTGAAAGTAGAGTTTCTGCTTTTTTAAAAACTTCTCACTGCCAGTTGGGTAACATGGGGACCCGCTTGACAGAAAACTATATTTTATAAGGGAATATACAAGGAAAATGGGCAATGTTCCCTCTCTGAAGGGTCACAGCAGCCAGCCTCATGCCCAGGATCACTGCAGCCAACCTTCAGGAGCTCTTCAAGTACTTATGTGCCAACACTACTCCCTCAATAATATAAAAATACTGGATTTTTTGCTTTCATGATTAAAAGACAACTTAGGGCACAAGCCGCCTCCAAAACTGGAGTCACCTTCATGCAGTCAACCCCCTCTAGGCGATGCGCAGCCCGGCCACCCCTTACGCCCAGCCCCGACCCAGGTGCCCACACGGCCGGAGGTCGGGAGAGGAGGAGAGGCGATCCGCTGCCCTCAGACGCCCTGCAGCCCAACCCCTCCACAACTCCTCCTCTGCCGCCATCTTGGGAGAGGCGGGGAGCGAGACGCCATCTTGAGCGTGGCGGGCAGGAGGGCGCCATCTTGAGCGTGGCGAGGTGCCCATGGCGGCAGGCTCCGAGACAGTCCACAGACACACCAGAGACAGAGCTGACCGAAAACGTATTCATTGTTTAACCCTGAAAACCCTCATCTTCAAGCCTCGGGGCGTCTGTGGGGCCAGGATGGCATCGCCCGGCAATAGTGTGCCTCAAACCTGGTCAGCCGAGGCACAGACACTCTGCACACTCCAGCCCACGCTTGCTGGGTCTCCATCTCCCAGTGAGGAACTGGATGCATCTTCCATCCAAGGAAGCCATCAACTTGTGGTTCCCTTTGGCATTCACCTGGGAGGAGGGAGAATGAGAAGAGAAATCAAGAAAAGAGAAACCCACCACCAACCTCACTCCAGCACAGCTTCTGCCAGCACTTGATGCTTTCCCACCACCCAGGACAGACCAGGAGAATGGAGGCAGCTGTCCCTCATGAGAGAGACCCCAGCCTGGAGGGCACAGCATCTGTCTTACCTGGCTCCTTCCAGCACAGCCTGCAGTGACTTCTTCAGGGTGGCATTGCTGCGATCCAGAGCGGCAGCCAGACGGCTCCGGTGGGCTGGGGTGACCTGAGATGGAGAGGAGAAAGGTGCTGAGAGCTGCACTGCCAGGAACCCATCTGAGAGCGCCAGGTCCTGGGTCAGCTTACCAACTGATCTGCAGGACACAAGCCTGGTCCTCCTTACCTGGCTTTGGTACACAGTCAGCATGGCTGTCAGCAACTTGGCGTAATTCAGCGAGGCAGCGAAGGCTGGGGCCTGCCGGCACAGAGTCAGGACCAGGAGATCAAAGAGCTCAGGGGGCAGCACCTCCTGGAAGAGAGCCATAAAAAGGGAGGAGAGACAGTCCTTGCTCTGGTGCTGCTGAAGCTGGCAAGGAAACCTGGGGGGAACGTGGGGGAGTCCCCTCACCTGCCGCCCCAGCACAGCCTGCACAACCAGCAGGAGCTTCTCTGACAAAGGCAACTCCAGGACCTGGCTGCAAAGGCGGGTGAAGAGGAGAGGTGATGCTCACACGACCTCGCTGGTGCTCCTGAAGGGCCGGAGCCATCGAGGCAGGTGTGAGGGTAGAAGCAGCGCTGTCACCCCTGAAATCTCATTAATCATTTACCTTAGCACCAGTCTCACACAGTCTGGCTCCAAGCACTCCTCCACCAGCTCACACACCAGCTTGGTCTGCTCAGCGCCTGCAAGGGCAAGGCAAAAGGGTGAAGAGCCCCTAGAAGTTGCCAAATCCACAGGGATGTGCCTGACCCTTCCTGGCACCCCTTCACACAGGGGTACATCCCAGTCGGGACACCCAGAAACCACACAGTGCCCGCTTCTACTGTTTGGGATAATCCAGCTTCCTTTTCCCATCTGCAGCAAGGGTTTAATTAGTACCAGTTCTCAGTAAAAGGGGATGCTGCAGGGGCAGGGATTCATGTAGGACACTTCTCATGCCAGCAGAGCCACCCTGGAGATGCTTTGGCCCCAGCATTAGGAGTTGTCAGGACTCGAGTCCACAGGGGGATGGCAACTGTCCCCAGCCCGACCTCCCCTCCCTCTCAGACACCTGTAAACCCATCTCCCATCCTAACTCCCAAGTGTTCACCTGCCTGGGTAAAACCAGCATCATCCCTCCGTAGTTCCTAACACACTTTTGGGGTGATGAAAGCCTCCCGCAGCAGGCAAGCACTCTGCTGCTGGATGGAGCCCATGGTCCCTCTCTAACTCCCCTCAGCTGCTCCCAGAAGCGGCCATGGCTCCTGTGAGCCCATCGCACCTTCTCCAGGCTCCCGCAGGACAGCGGCCACCAGGACTCGACAGAAGGGCTGGGGATACTTAGAGCAAAACGAGGTGAGGGCAGCCATGAGGTGGCGGGAGGGTGGCTGGGCGAGGGAGAGGACCTATGGAGAGAAAAGGCAGGAGATGGGGATGGCAGCGAGGGAAAACGGGGTGCATGAAGCCTCTGTTCCCACACTTACTCGCTCGAGGAAGAGCTGCTCTGCCAGGACGGCCGCGCTGGTGTAGCTGAGGTCAGGGGTGAGAGTCAGCAGCCAGCTGCAGAAACGCACCAGGAGGTGCTCTGGGCAGATGGAGAGCTGGAGGAAGGAGCACAGCCTCTGGAGCTGGGGACAGCAGAGGGACAGAGACGTTAGGGACAGCAGCAGGCCCTCTGCGGCACCGGCGGTGGGATGCCAAGGCTCACCTGGCCAGGAGAGGAGTTGTGCAGGACATGCAGCTCAGGGGGGATGCTCAGCTCCGAGTGCTGCAGGGAAACATGGTCCTTGAGTAATACACCAAATAAAC
This sequence comes from Calidris pugnax, assembly GCF_001431845.1. Taxonomy (NCBI): domain Eukaryota; kingdom Metazoa; phylum Chordata; class Aves; order Charadriiformes; family Scolopacidae; genus Calidris; species Calidris pugnax. The sequence goes on along the minus strand of NW_015090982.1, from coordinate 1,486,497 downwards.
CAACCCACAAAATACAGGTCCAGGGCTGTTCTCTTCCCCACCGGCCCCCAGCTTTGGCCAGCACCAACCCCACAGGCGGCCCATCATACAGCAAATCCTCAGAGGCAGAGGAGGTATTAGTACCTCAGCCCAGTAGAGCTGGCAGCAGGGGTTATTATCCCCCTCCAGTTGTCCCTGTGAAACCCACCTCCTCCCCTGTCCCTTCTGGAGGCCCTGGGATGAGCCCATTTAGACCATCAGCTCCACGAGAGACACAGAAGCAACCACTTACGTTAGACTCCTTCTGCAGCAGCATTTTCAGCCTCTGTCCATGCACCTGAGGAAAATGTGATGAAGGAACAGAAATCAGGCTGTAAAGACACACTGGCTGGAAGGGGACAGCAAACCCTGCCCGGTACCTGGAGAAAGGACTGGACCTCCACTGCCGGCTCTGCCTGTGAGATCTTCCTGGGCTCCCCAGCCACATCCTGCTGGGAGCTTCCCACAGCAGCTCCAGCTGGGCTCTGAGCAGATCTGTCCCCTGAAATCTCCACAGGCATCTCCTCTTCCACCTCTGCATCCACATCCTCACCCTCCGGGGTTCCCAGAGGCTCAAACACCACCTCCTCCAGCAGCATCCTCTTCCCTTCTCTCTCCTCATCCAGCTCCAGGCTATCCTCCGACGCTTTCTTGCGCTTCCCATCTTGAAGCGCAGAGTCCTCCACGTCCCCAGCAGCACCAGGCTGCTTGCTGAAGCACCAGTTCAGTTTTCCTTGCCCTTCTGGTTTGTTCTGGGCAATTTTCTGGCAGAGGCACTTAAGCTGCTGCTGGCAGGCAGAAGACAAGGGAGCAGGACGTGGAGAGCCCTTCTCTCCCCTTGGTCCTTCCCGGAGCAGATCCCCCAGCGCCCACACCCAGGGATCCACCTGGGAATCCTGCTCCAGGGCCTGGAGCAGCCGGACAACACAACCCTCTGGTACCATGGCTTGTACCACGAGGAGCAGGGAGAAGAGATTCCTCTGGCACAGGACGGGGAGCAGCAGCAGGCGCGGTTTGCTGGATATAGGGGGGAAAAAATGGGAGAAAAGGGAGAGGTGACACCTCAGAACAAAGCCCTGAGTCCTTACTGCCAACCTGCCCCACGGAGCAGGGTCTAACGGGGTTAGAAAGCTAGAGAAGGAAGCAAAAACCTTTGCCAGCTTTTGTAGACACAAGCTGGAAGGTCCCCGCTACGATCCTGACTTTAGGTAGGGACTGCTGCACCGGGGGGAGGAGGATGCACGCTGCCAAACTGGGCACCTGCTGTCCCAAACCTCCCACAAAACACCCGGTTTTGGACAAGAGGCCGACTCACACAGCCAGGGCCCCCTCTGGCCCCTCCAGCGTGGGCTCCTCGGCGCACAGGGCTGCGGTGAAGGTCTGCCAGGGAAACGCCTGCTCCGCTGCCCCGGGGACCCGCTGCAGCATTCGGAGGGCGGCCAGCGTCCCAGAGGAGCCGGAGGCCAGCGCGTGCAGCAGGAGGCGGCAGGGCTTGTTCAAGCTCCGCAGCCAGGGCAGGCAGGGGGGCTCCATCGCTGCTCTGGGGGGCTTCACAGCCACCTGCAAGAAAAATTGGGGTAAGCCTGATGCAGGTCACACCGAGAAGGGTGTGGGGAGGAATGGCACATCCAGGACCCAGCCAGCCCATTTCTGGAGCAAACTCCAGGGTCTTCCCTCACCGGCTTCACTTTTGGGGGCTGCCCTTAGCTCAGTGCGGGGGGGCTCTATGGTTATCCTCATCACCCGAGGGTGCAGCAGCTTTACTGGGGGTCCCAGTGGGGCCAGAGGACCGGGGGATCCCCCGAGCCCTCCAAAACCACCTCACTCACAGCTCCTCCATCACTCACCCTCCCGGGGAGCCGAGACGGAACCTCCCCCCAGCTGCTGCTGGCGGTGGGTCCCACTGCAGCCCCCTCCCCCGGGAACAGACCGGCCCTGACCCTCCAACTCCCCCCACCGCCGGGAACCCGCAGCCACCCCGTTACCAGCTCCCGTCCCCCGTTAAACCACGCCGGGCGCAGCCGCTGGCCCCCGGGGGGGCCCGCACCGGGCAGACACTCACCCGGGGCAGAAGGAGCGGGGCAGGGGGGGGCAGGCTGCCCGGTGTCCCCCCCTTACCCCCGGGGACTCTCCGGTGCCCGCCCGGCACCACCCCCGAGACCGGCAAAACGCGCGCGCCGCTTCCGGGCCCGCCCCCCTAGAAAGCGCGCCGAGTATGCAAATCAACCCCAATTCATACGTTATGCAAATTAAACCTTAAAGTCAAACCCTAACACGTGTGTGTCCCCCCCCCGCCAACTCCAGCCCCGCGAAGGAGTCCCCAGGGAGCTTTAGGTCACGCAGCACATTTTATTTGGCTAAAAACAGTTTAAAACATTGTCCCGCAGCTGCCCTCCCCCCCCCCCCCCC
>NW_015090982.1:1480081-1483466 GCF_001431845.1 Calidris pugnax | reverse complement strand
AAACCCCCATTCCCCCCCCAGCACCCATCCCAGTTTCCCCCTCGGCTCCCATAAGATCTCCCGTGGGTGCAGAGCACGGCACCATCCAGGAGGTGAGGGCAAGAGAAGGGGGGATGTTGTGCCCCACTGCCCTGAGACCCCTACAGCTCTGTCACCCCCCAGCTTCCAGGGGGGTAGCGGGATGCCAGACCCGCTGGGGGCTCAGCCATGGACACGGGGCTATTTCCCCCTCTCATCCCACCCCTGCAACACCCTCCATGCTCAGAGCCCCCCCAACCCAATGCTGGGAGCAACGAAACACCTCAAAAATAGATGCTTCCCCCTCCCAGAAGACATTTCCTCGCTACCAACAGCACCCAGGCCCCATGGGGCATCCCCCATGGCTTAGTCGGAGTCGCTGAAGTCCATGAAGAACATCTCGTGGTCATAACCCAAGCGCCGAAAGCGTGTCTCCACCAGCGAGAGCGCCCATTCGAGCAAGCAGAAGTCCTCGTCCTCCTCCTCCTCCTCAGAGCTCTCCGAGGGAGAAGGGCTGAACTCCTGCGGCACAGCAAGGGAGGGTGAGCCCCGGCCTCGAGCCGTACAGCGTGTCCCAGTCCCCCCGCCAGGATGTGCCACCCCACTCACAATGGGCACCCTGGGCCGCCTGCGCCGCGGTGTCCGTCCCGCAGGCAGCTCGTGCAGGTAGATGCACTCTGACTTGAACGGGCAGCGGCCACGGTTCCGCACAAAGAACTTGCACCGGATTTTCCTGGGGGATTCAAAGCACCAGTTGCGAGTGCAGCTCCAAGAGCAGGACAGAGCCCGCCGCACCACACACTCACCCCGTCCGCGCCTTGAAGGTTTCGATGAGCTTCTCCTTCTCACCCGCGTCCGAGACCCAGTACTTGTGGGGGATGTAGTAACTGGAGGTGACCCGGCACTGCGGGCAGGCCCTGCGGGGAGGCAATGGGTGCAGGTGGGTCTCAGCACCCACTTGGTGGTCCCACTGCCATGGCCTCATCCAGCAGCCCCATCCCCATCATCCCCATCCCTACTCCCAAGCAGCTGTTCCCAAAGGAAAGTTGCTCCAATCCCAAAGCCGCACCGCCAGACCCAAGGAAGGATTTTGGGGTGCAGAAGAGGGCACTGGTGACGACCCTGCCGTGTCCCCCATCCCCGCTCACTTGATGACCACGCTCTGGAAGTCCCGGCTGCGACGCCACTTGCGGATGCAGCTCAGGCAGTACGCGTGGCTGCAGTTCGGCAGGATCCCAAAGACCCGCTCCTCCGGCAGCGGCTTCTCGTACACCCGGTCCATGCAGATGCCACACACCACGGCCTCGCTGCGGGCCCTCAGCACTGCCGGGGGGACCAGGGGGGCCGCAGCGCCCGCCTCCGTGGGGACCTGCAAGCAGAGCAGCCCCCCAGCTCCATCACTGTCCCAGCCTAGGGGACCGACGTGGAGTGACGGGGACTGTGCGGCCCCAGGAGACCCCCCCAAGCCCACCTCTGCAGGGTCAGTCCATGTCGCCGTCTCCACTGTCACCTCTCTGGGGTCAGCAGAGTTTGGATCCAGTCCTTGCCCTCGTGGTTGGGATCCTGCAGGAAGGAGAGCTCTTAGGAAGGGAAAAAACACATCCCGGCCCACTGTCAAAGGGGCAGGCTGGCTGCTTGGGGGGCACCAGCTGAGAAGTTAAGGTCCTCACCCTAAAAAAGCTGCTACAGAGCTTTCCACAGCCCCAGAGATGGAGGGAGGAGGATTTGGGTCAAGAGCAGACACATGCCCAGGGTACCCCACCATGACCACCCCAGTACCCTCAGCTCTGCTGGTCCCTGGGGCACCCCAGCACCCACCTGAGGCACCCCGAGCTCGTGCAGGGACAAATTCTCCACCCATAGCCCCACGGGGGACGTTATCAGGTGCTGGGATGTTCTCCTTGTCTTTCTCTTCCTCCTCAATCTCCATGCTTGAGAACTTGAAGGCCACACGCATCACACTGGGGACAGGGTGGGCCAAGCTGTGTCGGGATCCCCCCGGGCCCCGGGCCCCAGCCGCAGGCCCACTGTGGGGCTCCGAGCCCCAGTGGCTGGGGGGCACAGTGGGCAGGGGGCCATAGAGGGTCCCCACTGGCTCATCCTGGATGTGCTGGAAGCTGGAGGAGCCCAGGGACAGAGAGACAGAGGGTCCCATCAGCCCGGCATGGCACCTCCTGGCCCCCCCAGCCCATCCTTGTGGCATCAGGCCCCCTTCCCCGCTGCCCCTTACCTGCACCGCTCGCCGTAGCTGCAAAACCCGCTCTGGAAGTACCTGCAGACCTGGGCTGACTTTCTGTCGTGTGAGAAATGGCAGTTCTGGCCCCAGCGACAGAATCCGCGGGCAAAATTCCTGAGAGCCGGAGAAAAAGCGTGGCCAGAGTCAGCCCCCACACCCCAGCCCTCCAGCCCCACTGCCCCGGCCACCCCACATCCCCCGGGCACTGCCTCTCCTGGATGGGGCTCTGAAAATATGGCCCCATCCGGGGCCCCCCTGGTATTCAAAATTCTTCCCCAAACCCCCAGATACTAAAAGTTCTCTAGAGCTATAGTAACCAGCCTGGAGGGGAAGGGAAAAGTGAAGGAGTGGGGGAAAATGCTCCTCCTTGTCTCCCCCATAGATTGGCTCTCCGAGGAGAAAAGGTAATAGCTTCTGAGAGAAATTTAGCACACTCTGGTCGGATCTGTCGTTATCTCAACCCTTTGAGCCCCACGTCGGGCACCAAAAAAGGACTGCTGTGATTTAACCTGGCAGCGGGGTAAATAAACTCCTTCCCACAGCAGGACGGGGGAGAGAATTTTCAGGGGAAAAAAAAAAAAAAAAGGTAAAACTTGCGGGTTGAGTAAAAGATAGTTTAATGGGACAGAAAAAGAAGGGAGAATAATATAATATTTTATTATTATTATACAGTAAGTCAAGCGATGCAGGAGGGGATTGCTCAGCGCCCGCTGACCGATGCCTGAGAAGCCGGAGAGTCCTTGACTCGGTGCGAGCGCCGCTGGGCAACAGCCCAAACATCCCGGATTTATCAGCCTGTTCCCATCCCCAATCCCAAACACCGCGCTCCCTTATCACCTACTGGGAAGGAAACTCCATCTCGGCCCAAACCAGGACCCACCCATTAGCTTTATCTCCCGGCTAATTGCGAAGAAAACGAAGCCCAGGGCTGAGGGGGGTCTGAGTGGCCGCTGCACAAGGCTGGGGGCTCCCCCCGGTCTGGGGCGGGGGGCCATGGGGACAAGCCGGGGGTGCAGAGGGCTGGGGCAGCCCCCCCGCTCCCTGTGGGGACAAGGAGAGGGGCAGGGGTCTCCCGGCTTGGGGGTGAGAGGAAGGGGGTGAGCAGCCGGGGCTGCTATCGGGGACCCCCAG